>NC_057802.1:115297075-115486062 GCF_018294505.1 Triticum aestivum
GTGGAGGTGACTTGGGGGAGGGGGTGGCCGGCGGGAGCCGTGCGGGAGCCGGACTCGGCCATGGCGGCGGCGGCGTCTCGTGCGCGAGGAGGAGAGGGGTGCGGGGTGGGCCGGCGGCCTGGCTGGGCTGCGGCCCGGTCGGGCGCGCGCAGTTTTTTTTAAATAAGTTCCGCGGTAAATAATTCGTAGAAAAATAAATAAAAATCAGAAAAATATGAAATAAATTTTCCCCGTCTAGTTAGAAAATCTAGAATAGGGTGAACATTTTTTAACACAAAATGAATATTTTGAAAACATGCAATATTTTTAATGCAATAAAAATTGCAAATAAAATCCAAATAAATTCCAAATAATGATTTTAACATTTTTCCTCCAGTATTACAATTGTTTTGGAGAAGTCATATTTTCTCCTCTCGTTTATTTTAAAATGAAATATTTTTCCGGAGGGAAAATAATTAAAACCAAAATCCTCGTCTTATTATTTGATAAAAATCAAATATGAAAATTTAAGAAAAATCCCCAACTCTCTCCGAGGGTCCTTGAGTTGCTTAGGATTTATCGAGGATTTGTCAAAATGCAATAAAACATGATATGCAATGATGATCTATGTATAACATACCAAATTGAAAATTTGGGATGTTACAAATAATAGTTCATGCTAACTTACATCCAATTAGATATATATATCAGGATCTTTCCAACATACTATGCTTGCCAAAGGATAAAATATAAAAAGGGAAAGGTGAAGATCACCATGACTCTTGCGTAAGGTAGAAGGTAATAATAAAAGATAGGCCCTTCGCAGAGGGAAGCAGAGGTTGCCATGTGCTTTCAGGGTTGGATGCACAAAATCTTAATGCGAAAGAACGTCACTTTATATTGCCACTTGTGATATAGACCTTTATTATGCAGTCCGTCGCTTTTATTTCTTCCACATCACAAGATCGTATAAAGCTTATTTCCTCCACACCAATCAATCATACATATTTAGAGAGCAATTTTTATTGCTTGCACCGATGACAACTTATTTGAAGGATCTTACTCAATCCATAGGTAGATATGGTGGACTCTCATGGCAAAACTAGTTTAAGGGTATTTGGAAGCACACGTAGTATCTCTACTTGGTGCAAAGAATTTGGCTAGCAGGAGGGGGAAAGGCAAGCTCAACATGTTGGATGATCCATGACAATATACTTTATCTCAGATATAAGAAAACATAACCCATTACGTTGTCTTCCTTGTCCAACATCAACTCTTTAGCATGTCATATTTTAATGAGTGCTGCCAATCATAAAAGATGTCCAAGATAGTATATTTATATGTGAAACCTCTCTTTATTTATTACTTCCTATTAATTGCAACGATGACCAAAGCTATGTTTGTCAACTCTCAACAATTTTTATTCATCATACTCTTTCTATGTGAAGTCATTACTCCCCATAAGATCAATATGATCTCTTTTATTTCTTTTTATTCTTTTCTCTTCTCTTTTATTCACTCAAGATCATAGCAAGATAATCAAGCCCTTGACTCAACACTAATCTTTATTATATAGCTCACGGACTCGATTACATAGAGAGATCATAAAGCAAAACTCAAAACTAGATCATACCAAAAACTTTATTCTACTAAATCAAGATACTACTAATAGGATCGAACTAAGAAAAACGATAAAGATAGGGATGTGGTGGTGATACGATACCGGGGCACCTCCCCCAAGCTTGGTAGTTGCCAAGGGGAGTGCCCATACCCATGTGATTATATCTCCTTTGCTGGTGAAGGGATTGTTGATGATGTAGGCTTGTCGTCCATCTTCCAAGGCATAGGCTCACCATCATAGAAGGATGATCGAGTCTCCGGGATCCTTAAATCTGCAGCCAAACTCATCCTCTTGAATCTATATTCATACTCACAGTTTTGGTTTTGCAGGTCATAGCTTTGGGCTTGGAGGTGCTCGATTTTCTCGTGGAGCTTGAAGATGGCCTCCCCAATGTCCTTAGCATCCAGCTTGTGGTTGTTGGTGAACTCCGTGATCATTATGTGATTTGAGTCAAGTCCACGCTCCACCATCTCCTGGCACTTGAAAACTTGTTGCTCCATTGCTTCAAGCCTTGTCTCCACGCTTCCGGTCCTCCGTGGTCCCTCAACATCACGGATGTGCAGCAACCCATCACGCATCTCAATGGTTTGAGGGTGTTGCAGCACCTCCGCGAGGTAGAGGTTGATGACCTTCTCGAAGAACTTGTCCTTGGGGGCGCTTGGAGACGTCATGATGATCTAGATCTGTCAGAGAAACAACTCGAAATGAAAACAGAGGATATTTGCGTGATACCGGAGTCAAAACCTTCGGGAGATAATAATGAATTTTTACCGACCAAAATACGTATCGTGCAAGAAAACGGAGTCCGGAGAGCGCACGAGGTGCTCACGAGGCAGGGGGCGCGCCCAGGGGGTAGGGCGCACCCTCCACCCTCGTGGAGACCTCGTGTCCTTCCCGGACTGCTTCTTATTTTTCTATTTTTCTAAATATTCCAAAACAGAGAAAAATTGCCATTAGAACTGTTTTGGAGTCGGTTTTCTTACTGTACCACATACCTATTCCTTTTCGGAGTCTGAAACGTTCCGGAAAGTGTCCCTTATGTATTCCTCCGGAGTTACGGTTTCAATAACATTGGTTTCAACATTTATGGGATTACCTGAGATATAATGTTTAATTCTTTGACCGTTCACCACCTTCGGATTTGTGCCTTCAAAGTTGTTGATTTTTATGGCACCGGAACGATAGACCTCCTCGATAACGTAAGGACCTTCCCATTTAGAGAGAAGTTTTCCTGCAAAAAATCTCAAACGAGAGTTGTACAACAATACATAATCACCTATATTAAACTCACGCTTTTGTATCCTTTTGTCATGCCATCTTTTAACCTTTTCTTTAAACAACTTGGCATTCTCATAGGCCTGGGTTCTCCATTCGTCTAGTGAGCTAATGTCAAATAACCTCTTCTCACCGGCAAGTTTGAAATCATAATTGAGTTCTTTAATAGCCCAATAAGCCTTATGTTCTAGTTCGAGAGGTGAGTGACATGCTTTTTCATAAACCATTTTATACGGAGACATACCCATAGGGTTTTTATATGCAGTTCTATAGGCCCATAATGCATCATCAAGTTTCTTGGACCAATTCTTTCTAGATCTATTTACAGTCTTTTGCAAAATTAATTTGAGCTCTCTATTACTCAATTCTACTTGACCACTAGACTATGGGTGATAAGGAGATGCAATTCTATGATTAACATCATACTTAGCAAGCATTTTACGAAAAGCACCATGAATAAAATGTGAACCACCATCAGTCATTAAATATCTAGGGACTCCAAACCTCGGAAAAATAACTTCTTTAAGCATCTTAATAGAAGTGTTATGATCAGCACTACTAGTTGGAATAGCTTCTACCCACTTAGTAACGTAGTCAACATCAACTAAAATATGTGTGTATCCATTGGAGGCAGGAAAAGGTCCCATATAATCAAAACCCCACACATCAAATGGTTCAATAACAAGTGAATAGTTCATAGGCATTTCTTGACGTCTACTAATATTACCAATCCTTTGACATTCATCACAAGACAAAACAAACTTACGGGCATCCTTGAAGAGATTAGGCCAATAAAAACCGGATTGCAATACCTTATGTGCAGTTCTGTCTCCAGCGTGGTGTCCTCCATAAGCCTCGGAGTGACACTTGCGTAGGATCTGTTCCTGTTCATGCTCAGGTACACAAAGTCTAATAACACCACCTACTCCTTCTTTATAAAGATGTGGGTCATCCCAGAAGTACGGTCTTAAATCATAGAAAAACTTTTTCTTTTGTTGGTATGTGAAACTAGGTGGTATGAATTTAGCAACAATGTAATTAGCATAATCAGCATACCATGGAGCAGTACGAGAAGCATTTATGACATTTAATTGTTCATCAGGAAAGCTATCATCAATAGGTAGTGGGTCATAAAGAACATTTTCTAACCTAGACAAGTTGTTTGCAACGGGGTTCTCAGCTCCCTTTCTATCAATAATATGCAAATCAAATTCTTGTAACAAGAGAACCCATCTAATAAGTCTAGGTTTAGCATCTTTCTTTTCCATAAGATATTTAATAGCAGCATGATCAGTGTGAATAGTTACTTTAGAATCAACAATATAAGGTCTGAACTTATCACAAGCAAATACAACTGCTAAGAATTCTTTTTCAGTAGTAGCATAATTTCTCTGAGCATTGTCTAGAGTTTTACTAGCATATTGAATAACATTTAATTTCTTATCAACTCATTGCCCTAGAGCATCACCTACAGCATAATCACTAGCATCACCACATGATTTCAAAGGGTAAATTCCAATTAGGTGGCTGAACAATAGGTGCAGAGATCAATGCTTTCTTAAGTATTTCAAATGCTTCTACACAATCATCATCAAAGACAAACGGTATATCTTTTTGTAATAAATTAGTTAGAGGCCGAGAAATTTTTGAGAAGTCCTTAATGAACCTCCTATAAAAACCGGCATGACCAAGGAAACTTCTTATACCTTTGATGTCCTTGGGACATGGCATCTTTTCAATAGTATCAACCTTGGCTTTATCAACTTCAATACCTCTTTTAGAAATTTTATGCCCCAAGACAATACCTTCATTAACCATAAAGTGGCACTTTTCCCCATTCAAGACAAGGTTAGTTTCTTCACATCTCTGCAAAACTCGATCAAGGTTGCTTAAGCAATGATCAAAAGAGGATCCATAGACGGAGAAATCGTCCATGAAAACCTCACAAATCTTTTCACAAAAGTTAGAGAATATAGCCATCATGCATCTTTGGAAGTTAGCATGTGCATTACATAAACCAAAAGGCATACGTCTATAAGCAAAAGTACCGAAAGGGCAAGTAAAAGTGGTCTTTGATTGATCATCGGCTGACACAGGTATTTGAGAGAAACCAGAATAACCATCTGGAAAGCAAAAATGTGTATGTTTGGATAATCTTTCTAGCATTTGATCAATAAAAGGTAAGGGGTAATGATCCTTTTAGTAGCTTTATTCAATTTGCGGAAATCAATTACCATCCTATAACCTGTAATAATTCTTTGCGGGATCAATTCATCTTTATCATTAGGAACGACAGTAATACCTCCCTTTTTAGGGACACAATGGACAAGACTTACCCATTGACTATCAGCAACGGGATAAATAATACTTGCCTCAAGAAGCTTTAGTATTTCCTTTCTTACCACTTCTTTCATCTTAGGATTCAGCCGTCGTTGGTGATCATGAACTAGTTTGGCATCTTTCTCCAAATTTATTTTGTGTTGGCATAGAGTGGGGCTAATGCCCTTACGATCATCAAGAGTATATCCAATAGCAGCACGGTGCTTCTTCAGAGTTTTCAATAATCTCTCTTCTTTATGCTCTGAAAGGTTAGCACTAATAATAACATGATATATTTTTTTCTCATCAAGATAGGCATATTTAAGAGTATCAGGTAACGGTTTGTGCTCAAACACGGGATCACCCTTGGGTGGAGGAGGATCCCCTAGGATTTCAACAGGCAAATTGTGTTTCAGGATGGGTTCCTGTTTAAAGAACACTTCATCTATTTCCCTTCTTTCATTCATAAACATATCATTTTCATGGTCTAGCAAATATTGTTCTAAAGGATCACTAGGAGGCACGGCAATAGAAGCAAGACCAATAATTTCATCTTTACTAGGCAATTCCTCTTCACGGTGTTGTCTACGAAATTTAGAAAAGTTGAACTCATGAGACATATCACCTAGACCAATAGTAACAACATCCTTTTCGCAGTCTATCTTAGCATTAACTGTATTCAAGAAGGGTCTACCAAAAATAATGGGACAAAAGCTATCTTGTGGGGAACCAAGAACAAGAAAATCAGCAGGATATTTAGTTTTCCCACACAAGACTTCAACATCTCTAACAATTCCAATGGGTGATATGGTATCTCTATTGGCAAGCTTGATGGTAACATCAATATCTTCTATCTCAGCAGGTGCAATATCATGCATAATTTCTTTGTATAAGTCATGGGGTATAGCACTAGCACTGGCACCCATATCACATAAGCCATGATAACAATGATCTCCTATTTTAACAGAAATAATAGGCATGCCTACCACAGGTCTATGTTTATCTTTAGCACAAGGTTTGGCAATTCTAGCAGTTTCATCACAGAAATGAATAACATGCCCATCAATATTATCAGACAAGAGATCTTTAACAATAGCAATATTAGGTTCAACTTTAACTTGCTCAGGAGGTGTATAGGTTCTAATATTGCTTTTACAAACCACAGTTGAAGCTTTAACATGATCTTTTATCCTAACAGGAAAAGGTGGTTTGTCAACATAAGCAATAGGAACAATAGGATCATTATAAGTGATAGTCTTTTCTTCAACTTTAATAGGTGCAGCTACTTTTACCTCTATGGGAGGATGATATTTAAACCACTTCTCCTTAGGGAGATCAACATGAGTAGCAAAAGATTCACAAAAGGAAGCTACTATCTCGGAGTCAAGTCCATATTTAGTGCTAAATTTACGGAAAACATCGGTATCCATAAAAGATTTAACACAATCAAACTTAGGTGTCATACCTAACTCCTTACCTTCGTCGAGGTCCCAATATTCAGAGTTGCGTATAATTCTTTCCAATAAATCCCATTTGAATTCAATAGTCTTCATCATAAAAGAGCCGGCACAAGAAGTATCGAGCATGGTGCGATTGTTATCAGAAAGCCGAGGATAAATTTTTTGAATAATTATTTCTCTTGGGAGCTCATGATTGGGGCATGAATATAACATTGATTTAAGCCTCCCCCAAGCTTGAGCGATGCTTTATCCTTCGCGAGGCCAAAAATTATATATATAATTGCGATCACGATGGACAAGGTGCATAGGATAAAACTTCTGATGAAATTCCAATTTCAATCGTTTGTAGTTCCATGATCCCATATCATCACATAGCCTATACCATGTCAATGCATCTCCCTTCAAAGATAAAGGGAAGACCTTCTTCTTAATAACATCATCTGGCACACCTGCAAGCTTAAATAATCCACAAACTTCATCCACATATATTAGGTGCTCATCAGGATGCATTGTTCCGTCTCCTGCAAAAGGATTAGCTAGCAGTTTTTCTATCATACCCGAAGGAATCTCAAAGTAGACATTTTCATTTTCAGTAGGTCCAGTAGGTTGAGGAGCAACTCTTTGGTCTACTGGTCGGGGTGAAGATACCCCGAACAAGCCCCTCAGAGGATTACTTTCCATAGTAACAAGTGACAGTAAATTTCAGCACACTATATAAATTTTTCCTTACCAAATTCCACCTACCAAAGGCACTTCACTCCCCGGCAACGACGCCAGAAAAGATTCTTGATGACCCACAAGTATAGGGGATCTATCGTAGTCCTTTCGATAAGTAAGAGTGTCGAACCCAACGAGGAGCAGAAGGAAATGATAAGCGGTTTTCAGCAAGGTATTCTCTGCAAGCACTGAAATTATAGGTAACAGATAGTTTTGTGATAAGACAATTGTTAACGAGCAATAAGTAACAAAAGTAAATAAATTGCAGCAAGGTGGCCCAATCCTTTTTAGCAAAGGACAAGCCTGGACAATTTCTTATATAGAGAAAAGCGCTCCCGAGGACACATATGAGTTATCGTCAAGCTAGTTTTCATCACGTTCATATGATTCGCATTCGGTACTTTGATAATTTGATATGTGGGTGGACCGGTGCTTGGGTGCTGCCCTTACTTGGACAAGCATCCCACTTATGATTAACCCCTATTGCAAGCATCCTCAACTACAAAAGAAGTATTAAGGTAAACCTAACCATAGCATGAAACATGTGGATCCAAATCAGCCCCTTATGAAGCAACGCATAAACTAGGGTTTAAGCTTCTGTCACTCTAGCAACCCATCATCTACTTATTACTTCCCAATGCCTTCCTCTAGGCCCAAATAATGGTGAAGTGTCATGTAGTCGACGTTCACATAACACCACTAGAGGATAGACAACATACATCTCATCAAAATATCAAATGAATACCAAATTCACATGACTACTAATAGCGAGACTTCTCCCATGTCCTCAGGAACAAACGTAACTACTCACAAAGCATATTCATGTTCATAATCAGAGGAGTATTAATATGCATATAGGATATGAACATATGATCTTCCACCAAATAAACCAACTAGCATCAACTACAAGGAGTAATCAACACTACTAGCAACGTACACGTACCAATGCCAGACTTAGAGACAAGAATTGGATACAAGAGATGAACTAGGATTTGAGAGGAGATGGTGCTGGTGAAGATGTTGATGGAGATTGCCCTCTCCCGATGAGAGGAGCGTTGGTGATGACGATGGCGATGATTTCCCCCTCCCGGAGGGAAGTGTCCCCGGTAGAACAGCTCTGCCGGAGCCCTAGATTGGTTCCGCCAAGGTTCCGCCTCGTGGCGGCGGAGTCTCGTCCCGAAAGCTTGCTTCTTATTTTTCTTCGGACGAATGACTTCATATAGCAGAAGATGGGCACCGGAGGGCCAACAGGGGGCCCACGAGGCAGGGGCGCGCCCAGGGGGTAGGGCACGCCCCCCACCCTTGTGGCCAGGGTGTGGGCCCCCTCTGGTATTTCTTCCGCTCAATATTTTTTATTATTTCCAAAAATAACTTTCGTGGAGTTTTAGGACTTTTGGAGTTGTGCAGAATAGGTCTCTAATATTTTCTCCTTTTCCAGCCCAGAATTCCAGCTGCCGGCATTCTCCCTCCTTATGTAAACCTTGTAAAATAAGAGAGAATAGGCATAAGTATTGTGACATAATGTGTAATAACAGCCCATAATGCAATAAATATTGATATAAAATCATGATGCAAAATGGACGTATCATATTCCGCATGTGCAATTGTTTTGCACCCGTTGTATTTGAACGTAGAGATTATCACACCTGATCATCACGTGGTGACATAATGTGTATGCACTTATTCGCAACGGTGCATACTCAGGGAGAACAGTTATACCTTGAAATTTAGTGAGAGATCATCTTATAATGCTACCGTCGATCTAAGCAAAATAAGATGCATAAAAGATATCACATGCAATCAATATAAGTGATATGATATGGCCATCATCATCTTGTGCTTGTGATCTCCATCTCCGAAGCACCGTCATGATCACCATCGTCACTGGCGCGACACCTTGATCTCCATCGTAGCATCGTTGTCGTCTCGCCAACTATTTCTTCTACGACTATCGCTACCGCTTAGTGATAAAGTAAAGCAATTACAGGGCGATTGCATTGCATACAATAAAGCGACAACCATATGGCTCCTGCCAGTTGCCGATAACTCGGTTACAAAACATGATCATCTCATACAATAAATATAGCATCATGCCTTGACCATATCACAGCACAACATGCCCTGCAAAAACAAGTTAGACGTCCTCTACTTTGTCGTTGCAAGTTTTATGTGGCTGCTACGGGCTGAGCAAGAACCGTTCTTACCTACGCATCAAAACCACAACGATAGTTCGTCAAGTTAGTGTTGTTTTAACCTTCTCAAGGACCGGGCGTAGCCACACTCGGTTCGACTAAAGTTGGAGAAACTGACACCTGCCAGCCACCTGTGTGCAAAGCACGTCGGTAGAACCAGTCTCGTGTGAGCGTACGCGTAATGTCGGTCCGGGCCGCTTCATCCAACAATACCGCCGAACCAAAGTATGACATGCTGGTAAGCAGTATGACTTGTATCGCACACAACTCACTTGTGTTCTACTCGTGCATATAACATCTACGCATAAAACCTGGCTCGGATGCCACTGTTGGGAACATAGTAATTTCAAAAAAATTCCTACGCACACACAGGATCATGGTGATGCATAGCAACGAGAGGGGAGAGTGTGTCCACATACCCTCGTAGACCGAAAGCGGAAGCATTATGACAACGCGGTTCCAGCACACGTCTTCACAATCCGACTGATCCAAGTACCGAACGCACGGCACCTCCGAGTTCAGCACACGTTCAGCTCGATGACGTCCCACGAACTCCGATCCAGCAGAGCTTTGCGGGAGAGTTCCGTCAGCAAGACGGCATGATGACGGTGTTGATGATGCTACCGATGCAGGGCTTCGCCTAAGCACCGCTACGATATTACCGAGGTGGAATATGGTGGAGGGGGGCACCGCACACGGCTAAAAGATCAATGATCAATTGTTGTGTCTCCAAGGGGTGGCCCCCTCCCTGTATATAAAGGAGTGGAGGAGGGGGAGGGCCGGCCCTCTCTATGGCGCGCCCTAGGGGAGTCCTACTCCCACCGGGAGTAGGATTGCCCTTTTCCTAGTAGAGCTAGGAGCCCTTCCAAGTAGTAGGAGTAGGAGAGAAGGAAAGGGAAAAGAGAAGAGAAGGAAGGAGGGGGGCGCTGCCCCTCCACCTAGTCCAATTCGGACTAAGCATTGGGTGGGGGGCGCAGCCTCCCCTCTCTCTTTCCCCTAAAGCCCAATAAGGCCCATATACTCCCCGGCGAATTCCCGTAACTCTCCGGTACTCCGAAAAATAGCCGAATCACTCGGAACCTTTTCGATGTCTGAATATAGTCGTCCAATATATTGATATTTACGTCTTGACCATTTCGAGACTCCTCGTCATGTCCCCGATCTCATCCGGTACTCCGAACTACCTTCGGTACATCAAAACACATAAACTCATAATACAAATTGTCACCGAACGTTAAGCGTGCGGACCCTACGGGTTCGAGAACTATGTAGACATGACCGAGACACGTCTCCGGTCAATAACCAATAGCGGAACCTGGATGCTCATATTGGCTCCTACATAATCTACGAAGATCTTTATCGGTCAAACCGCATAACACCATACGTTGTTCCCTTTGTCATCGGTATTTTACTTGCCCGAGATTCGATCGTCGGTATCTCAATACCTAGTTCAATCTCGTTACCGGCAAGTCTCTTTACTCGTTCCGTAATGCATCATCCCGCAACTAACTCATTAGTCACAATGCTTGCAAGGCTTATAGTGATGTGCATTACCGAGAGAGCCCAGAGATACCTCTCAGACAATCGGAGTGACAAATCCTAATCTCGAAATACGCCAACTCAACAAGTACCTTCGGAGACACCTGTAGAGGACCTTTATAATCACCCAGTTACGTTGTGACGTTTGGTAGCACACAAAGTGTTCCTCAGGTAAACGGGAGTTGCATAATCTTATAGTCATAGGAACATGTATAAGTCATGAAGAAAGCAATAGCAACATACTAAATGATCAAGTGCTAAGCTAACAGAATGGGTCAAGTCAATCACATCATTCTCCTAATGATGTGATCCTGTTAATCAAATGACAACTCATGTCTATGGTTAGGAAACTTAACCATCTTTGATTAACGAGCTAGTCAAGTAGAGGCATACTAGTGACACTATGTTTGTCTATGTATTCACACATGTATTATGCTTCCAGTTAATACAATTCTAGCATGAATAATAAACATTTATCATGAAATAAGGAAATAAATAATAACTTTATTATTGCCTCTAGGGCATATTTCCTTCGGTATTACTGTTGTTCCTAATGATAAAGATGAATTGATCCCACAAAGAATTGTTACAGGTTATAGAATGGTAATTGATTTCCGCAAACTAAATAAAGCTACTAAAAAGGATCATTACCCTTTACCTTTTATTGATCAAATGCTAGAAAGATTATCCAAACATACACATTTTTGCTTTCTAGATGGTTATTCTGGTTTCTCTCAAATACCTGTGTCAAAAGAGGATCAGGAAAAGACCACTTTTACTTGCCCTTTTGGTACCTTTGCTTATAGACGTATGCCTTTTGGTTTATGCAATGCACCTGCTACCTTTCAAAGATGTATGACTGCTATATTCTCTGAATTTTGTGAAAAGATTGTTGAGGTTTTCATGGATGATTTCTCCATTTATGGAACTTCTTTTGATGATTGCTTAAGCAACCTTAACGGAGTTTTGCAGAGATGTGAAGAAACTAGTCTTGTCTTGAATTGGGAGAAGTGCCACTTTATGGTTAATGAAGGTATTGTCTTGGGGCATAAAATTTCTGAAAGAGGTATTGAAGTTGATAAAGCTAAAGTTGATGCTATTGAAAAGATGTCGTGTCCTAAGGACATTAAAGGTATAAGAAGTTTCCTTGGTCATGCCGGTTTTTATAGGAGGTTCATTAAAGACTTCTCAAAAATTTCCAGGCCTCTGACTAATCTCTTACAAAAAGTTGTTCCTTTTGTCTTTGATGATGATTGTGTAGAAGCGTTTGAAACACTTAAGAAAGCCTTGATTTCTGCACCTATAGTTCAGCCACCTGATTGGAATTTACCCTTTGAAATTATGTGTGATGCTAGTGATTATGCTGTAGGTGCTATTCTAGGACAAAGAGTTGATAAGAAAATAAATGTTATCCAATACGCTAGTAAAACTCTAGGCAGTGCCCAGAGAAATTATGCTACTACTGAAAAAGAATTTTTAGCAGTTGTGTTTGCTTGTGATAAGTTCATACCTTATATTGTTGATTCTAAAGTAACTGTTCACACTGATCATGCTGCTATTAAATATCTTATGGAAAAGAAAGATGCTAAACCTAGACTTATTAGATGGGTTCTCTTGCTACAAGAATTTGATTTGCATATTATTGATAGAAAGGGAGCTGAGAACCCCGTTGCAGACAACTTATCTAGGTTAGAAAATGTTCTTGATGACCCACTACCTATTGATGATAGCTTTCCTGATGAACAATTAGCTATCATAAATGCTTCTCATATTGCTCCATGGTATGCTGATTATGCCAATTACATTGTTGCTAAATTTATACCACCTAGTTTCACATACCAGCAAAAGAAACAGTTTTTCTATGATTTAAGACATTACTTCTGGGATGACCCACACCTTTATAAAGAAGGGGTAGATGGTTTTATTAGACGTTGTGTACCTGAGCATGAATAGGAACAGATCCTACGCAAGTGTCACTCCGAAGCTTATGGAGGACACCATGCTGGAGATCGAAACTGCGCATAAGGTATTGCAATCCGGTTTTTATTGGCCTACTCTTTTTAAAGATGCCCGTAAGTTTGTCTTGCCTTGTGATGAATGTCAAAGAATTGGTAATATTAGTAGACGTCAAGAAATGCCTATGAACTATTCACTTGTTATCGAACCATTTGATGTTTGGGGCTTTGATTATATGGGCCCGTTTCTTTCCTCTAATGGGTATACACATATTTTAGTTGCTGTTGATTACATTACTAAGTGGGTAGAAGCTATTCCAACTAGTAGTGCTGATCATAACACCTCTATTAAGATGCTTAAAGAAGTTATTTTTCCGAGGTTTGGAGTCCCTGGATACTTAATGACTAATGGTGGTTACATTCTATTCATGGTGCTTTTCGTAAAATGCTTGTTAAGTATGATGTTAATCATAGAATTGCATCTCCATACCATCCACAGTCTAGTGGTCAAGTAGAATTGAGTAATAGAGAGCTTAAATTAATTTTGCAAAAGACTGTTAATAGATCTAGAAAGAATAAGAAAATTGATGATGCATTATGGGCCTATAGAACTGCATATAAAAATCCTATGGGTATGTCTCCGTATGAAATGGTATATGGAAAAGCATGTCACTTACCTCTCGAACTAGAACATAAGGCATATTGGGCCATTAAAGAGCTCAATTATGATTTCAAACTTGCCGGTGAGAAGAGGCTATTTGACATTAGCTCTCTTGATGAATGGAGAACCCAGGCCTAGGAGAATGCCAAACTGTTTAAAGAAAAAGTTAAAAGATGGCATGACAAAAGGATACAAAAGCGTGAGTTTAATGTAGGTGATTATGTTTTGCTATACAACTCTCGTTTAAGTTTTTTTGCAGGAAAACTTCTCTCTAAATGGGAAGGTCCTTACGTTATCGAGCAGGTCTATCGTTCCGGTGCCATAAAAATCAACAACTTCAAAGGCACAAATCCAAAGGCGGTGAACGGTCAAAGAATCAAACATTATATCTCAGGTAATCCCATAAATGTTGAAACTAATGTTATTGAAACCGTAACCCCGGAGGAATACATAAGGGAAACTTTCCAGAACGTTTCAGACTCCGAAAAGGAATAGGTATGTGGTACGGTAAGTAAACCGACTCCAAAACAGTTCTAATGGCAATTTTTCTCCATTTTGGAATATTTAAGAAAATAGGAAAATAAAAAGTAGTCCGAAAGGGACACGAGGCATCCACGAGGGTGGAGGGCGCGCCCCCTGCCTCGTGGGCACGTCGTGTGCCCTCCGGACTCCGTTTTCTTGCACGGTACTTCTTTTGGTCGGTAAAAAATCATTATATAATCTCCCGAAGGTTTTGACCACCGTACCACGCAAATATCTCTTGTTTTTGTTTCGAGCTGTTTTTCTGACAGATCTAGATCACCATGACGTCTTCGAGCGCACCCAAGGACAAGTTTTTCGAGAAGGTCATCAACCCCTACCTCGCGGAGGTGTTGCAACACCCTCAAACCATTGAGATGCATGAGGGGGTGCTGCACATCTGCGATGTTGAGGGACCAAGGAGGACCGGAAGCGTGGAGACAAGACTCGAAGCAATGGAGCAGCAAGTTTTCAAGTGCCAAGG
The DNA here is from genome assembly GCF_018294505.1 of Triticum aestivum. NCBI lineage: Eukaryota > Viridiplantae > Streptophyta > Magnoliopsida > Poales > Poaceae > Triticum > Triticum aestivum. Next base: position 115,311,797 of record NC_057802.1, read on the forward strand.
GATGGTGGAACGCGGACTCGACGCCAACCACATGATGATCGCGGAGTTCACCAACTACCACAAGCTGGACGCCAAGAACATTGGGGAGGCCATCTTCAAGCTCCACGAGAAAATCGAGCACCTCCAAGCCCAGATCTATGACCTTCAAAACCAAAACTGTGAGTATGAATATAGATTCAAGAGGATGAGTTTGGCTGTAGATTTGAGGATCCCGGAGACTCGATCATCTTTCTATGATGGGTGAGCCTATGCCTTGGAAGAGGGACGACAAGCCTACATCATCAACAACTCCATCATCACCACCTCCGAAGAAGGAGAACAGAGTATCAAGTATGGGCACTCCCCTTGGCAACTGCCAAGCTTGGGGGAGTTGCCCCGGTATCGTATCACCATCACACTCCTATCTTTACCCTTTTTCTTAGTTTGATCCTTTCTGGTAATATCTTGATCTAGTAGAATAAAGTTTTAGTATGATATAGTTTTGAGTTTTGCTTTATGATCCTTCTATGCAATCGAGTCCGTGAGCTATATATAATAAAGATTAGTGTTGAGTCAAGGGCTTGGTTATCTTGTTATGATCTTGAGGGAATAAAAGAAAGAATAAAAAGAATTAAAGAGATCATATTGATCTTATGGAGAGTAATGACTTCACATATAAAAGAGTATGATGAATAAAAGTTGTTGAGAGTTGACAAACATAGTTTTGGTCATCGTTGCAATTAATAGGAAGTAATAAAGAAAGAGAGGTTTCACATATATATACTATCTTGGACATCTTTTATGATTGTGAGCACTCATTAAAATATGACATCATAAAATTTGATGTTGGACAAGGAAGACAACGTAATGGGTTATGTTTTCTTATATCCAAAATAAAGTATATTGTCATGGATCATCCAACATGTTGAGATACTACTTGTGCTTCCAAATATCCTTAAACCCGGTTTTGCCATGAGAGTCCACCATATCTACCTATGGATAGAGTAAGATCCTTCAAGTAAGTTGTCATTGTTGCATGCAATAAAAATTGCTCCCTAAATATGTATGATTTATTAGTGTGGAGAAAATAAGCTTTGTACGATCTTGTGATGTGGAAGAAATAAAAGCGACGGACTGCATAATAAATGTCCATATAACAAGTGGCAATATAAAGTGACGTTCTTTTGCATTAAGATTTCGTGCATCCAACCATAAAAGCACATGACAACCTCTGCTTGCCTCTGCGAAGGGCCTATCTTTTACTTTTGTCTTGTGCCTTATGTAAGAGTCATGGTGATCTTCACCTTTCCTTTTTACATTTTATCCTTTGGCAAGCACATTGTGTTGGAAACATCCTGATATATATATCCAATTGGATGTAAGTTATCATAAACTATTATTGTTGACATTACCCTTGAGGTAAAAGGTTGGGAGGCAACACTGTAAGCCCCTATCTTTCTCTGTGTCCAATTAAAACTCCATACCCATAAGTATTGCGTGAGTGTTAGCAATTGTGAAAGACTAAATGATAGTTGAGTATGTGGACTTGCTGAAAGGCTCTTATATTGACTCTTTCTGACGTTATGATAAATTGCAATTGCTTCAATGACCGAGATGATAGTTTGTTAGTTCTCAATGAAGTTTCTGATCCATACTTGACATTGTGAATAGATTGTTACTTTAGCATAAGAAATCATATGATAATATATATATGTTGCTGTTATAAGAATGATCATGATGCCCTCATGTCCGTAATTTATTTTATCAACACCTCTATCTCTAAACATGTGGACATATTTTTCGTTATCGGCTTCCACTTGAGGACAAGCGAGGTCTAAGCTTGGGGGAGTTGATACGTCCATTTTGCATCATGCTTTTATATTGATATTTATTGCATTATGGGCTGATATTACACATTATGTCACAATACTTATGCCTTTTCTCTCTTATTTTACAAGGTTTACATGAAGAGGGAGAATGCCGGCAGCTGGAATTCTGGGCTGGAAAAGGAGCAAATATTAGAGACCTATTCTGCACAACTCCAAAAGTCCTGAAACTCCACGGAAGTCAGTTTTAGAATATATAAAAAATATTGGGCGAAGAAAGTACCAGAGGGGGCCACCCACCATCCACGAGGGTGGGGGGGCGCGCCCTACCCCCCTTAGCGTGCCCCCTGCCTCATGGGCCCCCTGGCAGGCCTTCGGTGCCTATCTTTTGCTATATGAAGTCTTTCGTCCTGAAAAAAAATCAGAAGCAAGCTTTCGGGACGAAGCGCCGCCGTCTCGAGGCGGAACCTTGGCGGAACCAATCTAGGGCTCTGGCGGAGCTGTTCTGCCGGGGAAACATCCCTCCGGGAGGGGGAAATCATCACCATCATTATCACCATCGATCTTCTCATCGGGAGAGGGTCAATCTCCATCAACATCTTCACCAGCACCATCTCCTCTAAAACCCTAGTTCATCTCTTGTATCCAATCTTTGTCCCAAAACCTCAGATTGGTACCTGTGGGTTGCTAGTAGTGTTGATTACTCCTTGTAGTTGATGCTAGTTGGTTTATTTGGTGGAAGATCATATGTTCAGATCCTTTATGCATATTAATACCCCTCTGATTATGAACATGAATATGATTTGTGAGTAGTTACATTTGTTCCTGAGGACATGGGAGAAGTCTTGCTATAAGTAGTCATGTGAATTTGGTATTCGTTCGATATTTTGATGAGATGTATGTTGTCTTTCCTCTAGTGGTGTTATGTGAACGTCGACTACATGACACTTCACCATTATTTGGGCCTAGAGGAAGGCATTGGGAAGTAATAAGTAGATGATGGGTTGCTAGAGTGACAGAAGCTTAAACCCTAGTTTATGCGTTGCTTCGTAAGGGGCTGATTTGGATCCATATGTTTCATGTTATGGTTAGGTTTACCTTATTACTTCTTTTGTAGTTGCGGATGCTTGCAAGAGGGGTTAATCATAAGTGGGATTCTTGTCCAAGGAAGGGCAGTACCCAAGAACCGGTCCACCCACATATCAAATTATCAAAGTAACGAACGTGAATCATATGAGCGTGATGAAAACTAGCTTGACGATAATTCTCATGTGTCCTCGGGAGCATTTTCCTTTATATAAGAGTTTGTCCAGGCTAGTCCTTTGCTACAAAAAGGATTGGGCCATCTTGTTGCACCTTACTTACTTTTATTACTTGTTACCCGTTACAAATTACCTTATCACAAAACTATCTGTTACCGATAATTTCTGTGCTTGTAGAGAATACCTTACTGAAAACAACTTGTCATTTCCTTCTGCTCCTCGTTGGGTTCGACACTCTTACTTATCGAAAGGACTACGATAGATCCCCTATACTTGTGGGTCACCACCCGCCATGACGCTTTGCATAGAACTGCACCAACTTACAACTCCACCATTCAATATAAATACGTATCCGGTCTGTGACTTAGAGTCATCCGGATCAGTGTCAAAGCTTGCATCGACGTAACCATTTACAACGAGCTCTTTTTCACCTCCATAAACGAGAAACATATCCTTACTCCTTTTCAGGTATTTCAGGATGTTCTTGACCGCTATCCAGTGATCCACGCCTGGATTACTTTGGTACCTCCCTGCTAAGCTGATATCAAGGCACACATCAGGTCTGGTACACAGCATTGCATACATGATAGAGCCTATGGCTGAAGCATAGGGAACACCCTTCATATTCTCTCTATCTTCTGCAGTGGTCGGGCATTGAGTCTGACTCAATTTCACACCTTGTAACACAGGCAAGAACCCTTTCTATGCTTGATCCATTTTGAACTTCTTCAAAACTTTATCAAGGTATGTGCTTTGTGAAACTCCAATTAAGTGTCTTGATCTATCTCTATAGATCTTGATGCCCAATATATAAGCAGCTTCCTCTTGTTCATTGAAAAACTCTTGTTCAAGTATCTGCTACCTCTTGAGCACTGCGTTGGTTTTCCCTTCAAGAGGAAAGGGTGATGCAGCAAAGTAGCGTAAGTATTTCCCTCAGTTTTTGAGAACCAAGGTATCAATCCAGTAGGAGGCTACGCGCGAGTCCCTCGCACCTACACAAACAAATAAATCCTCGCAACCAATGCGATAACGGGTTGTCAATCCCTACACGGTCACTTACGAGAGTGAGATCTGATAGATATGATAGGATAATATTTTTGGTATTTTTGTGATAAAGATGCAAAGTAAAATAAAAGCAAAATAAAAAGCAACGGAAATAACTGAGTGTTGGAAGATTAATATGATGGAAGATAGACCCGGGGCCATAGGTTTCACTAGTGGCTTCTCTCAAGAGCATAAGTATTTTACGGTGGGTGAACAAATTACTGTTGAGGAATTGACAGAATTGAGCATAGTTATGAGAATATCTAGGTATGATCATGTATATAGGCATCACGTCCGAGACAAGTAGACCGACTCCTGCCTGCATCTACTAATATTACTCCACACATCGACCGCTATCCAGCATGCATCTAAAGTATTAAGTTCATAAGAACAGAGTAACACCTTAAGCAAGATGACATGATGTAGAGGGATAAATTCATGCAATATGATAAAAACCCCATCTTGTTATCCTCGATGGCAACAATACAATACGTGCCTTGCTGCCCCTACTGTCACTGGGATAGGACACCGCAAGATTGAACCCAAAGCTAAGACTTCTCCCATTGCAAGAAAGATCAATCTAGTAGGCCAAACCAAACTGATAATTCGAAGAGACTTGCAAAGATAACCAATCATACATAAAAGAATTCAGAAGATTCAAATATTGTTCATAGATAAACTTGATCATAAACCCACAATTCATTGGTCTCAACAAACACACCGCAAAAGAAGATTACATCGAATAGATCTCCACAAGAGAGGGGGAGAACATTGCATTGAGATCCAAAAAGAGATAGGAAGCCATCTAGCTAATAACTATGGACCCGAAGGTCTGAGGTAAACTACTCACACTTCATCGGAGAGGCTATGGTGGGTAGAAGCCCTCCATGATCGATGCCCCCGCCGGCGGAGCTCCGGAACAGGCCAAGATGGGATCTCGTGGGTACAGAAGGTTGCGGCGGTGGAATTAGGTTTTTGGCTCCGTATTTGATCGTTTGGGGGTACGTAGGTATATATAGGAGGAAGGAGTACGTCGGTGGAGCAACATGGGGCCCACGAGGGTGCAGGGCGCGCCTAGGGGGGGGGGGGGTAGGCGCGCCCCCTACCTCGTGGCTTCCTGCTTGATTTCTTGAAGTAGGGTCCAAGTCCTCTGGATCATGTTCGTTCCGAAAATCATGTTCCCGAAGGTTTCATTCCGTTTGGACTCCGTTTGATATTATTTTTCTGTGAAACTCTGAAATAGGCAAAAACAGCAATTCTGGGCTGGGCCCCCGGTTAATAGGTTAGTCCCAAAAATAATATAAAAGTGAATAATAAAGCCCAATAATGTCCAAAACAGAAGATAATATAGCATGGAGCAATCAAAAATTATAGATACGTTGGAGACGTATCAAGCATCCCCAAGCTTAATTCCTGCTCGTCCTCGAGTAGGTAAATGATAAAAACAGAATTTTTGATGTGGAATGCTACTTGGCATAATTTCAATGTAATTCTTCTTAATTGTGGTATGAATATTTAGATCCGAAAGATTCAAGATAAAAGTTCAATATTGACATAAAAATAATAATACTTCAAGCATACTAACTAAGCAATTATGTCCTCTCAAAATAACATGGCCAAAGAAAGTTCATCCCTACAAAATCATATAGTTTAGTCATGCTCCATTTTTGTCACACAAGAATGCTCTCATTATGCACAACCCCGATGACAAGCCAAGCAATTGTATCATACTTTAGTAATCTCAAACTTTTTCAACCTTCACGCAATACATGAGCGTGAGCCATGGATATAGCACTATGGGTGGAATAGAATATGATGATGGGGGTTATGTGGAGAAAAAAAAGGAGAAAGTCTCACATCAACAAGGCTAATCAATGAGCTATGGAGATGCCCATCGATATATGTTAATGCAAGGAGTAGGGATTGCCATGCAACGGATGCACTAGAGCTATAAATATATGAAAGCTCAACAAAAGAAACTAAGTGGGTGTGCATCCAACTTGCTTGCTCACGAAGACCTAGGGCACTTGAGGAGGCCCATTGTTGGAATATACAATCCAAGTTCTATAATGAAAGATTCCCACTAGTATATGAAAGTGACAAAACAAGAGACTCTCTATCATGAAGATTATGGTGCTACTTTGAAGCACAAGTGTGGTAAAAGGATAGTAACATTGTCCCTTCTCTCTTTTTCTCTCTTTTTTTGGGCCTTCTCTTTTTTATGGCCTTTCTCTCTTCTTTTTTATACCTCACTTGGGACAATGCTCTAGAAAATGATGATCATCACACTTCTATTTATTTACAGCTCAATGATTACAACTCGATACTAGAACAAAGTATGACTCTATATGAATGCCTCCGGCGGTGTACCGGGGTATGCAATGAACCAAGAGTAACATGTATGAAAGAATTATGAACGGTGGATTTGCCACAAATACTATGTCAACTACATGATCATACAAAGCAATATGACAATGATGAACGTGTCATGATAAACCGGATGGTGGAAAGTTGCATGGAAATATATCTCGGAATGGCTATGGAAATGCCATAATAGGTAGGTATGGTGGCTGTTTTGAGGAAGATATAAGGAGGTTGATGTGTGAAAGAGCGTATCTATCACGGGGTTTGGATGCACCGGTGAAGTTTGCACCAACTCTCAATGTGAGAAAGGGCAATGCACGGTACCGAAGAGGCTAGCAATGATGGAAAGGTGAGAGTGCGTATAATCCATGGTCTCAACATTAGTCATAAAGAACTCACATACTTATTGCAAAAATCTACAAGTCATCAAAAACCAAGCACTACGCGCATGCTCCTAGGGGGATAGATTGGTAGGAAAAGACCATCGCTCATCCCCGACCGCCACTCATAAGGAGGACAATCAAAGAACACCTCATGTTTCAAATTTGTTACATAACATTTACCATACGTGCATGCTATGGGACTTGCAAACTTCAACACAAGTATTTCTCAAATTCACAACTACTCAACTAGCACAACTTTAATATCACTACCTCCATATCTCAAAACAATCATCAAGCATCAAACTTCTCTTAGTATTCAACACACTCATAAGAAAGTTTTTACTAATCTTGAATACCTAGCATATTAGGATTATTTAAGAAAATTACCATGCTATTTAAGACTCTCAAAATAATCTAAGTGAAGCATGAGAGATCAATAGTTTCTATAAAATAAATCCACCACCGTGCTCGAAAAGATATAAGTGAAGTACTAGAGCAAAAACTATATAACTCAAAAGATATAAGTGAAGCACATAGAGTATTCTAATAATTCCCGAATCATGTGTGTCTCTCTCAAAAGGTGTATACAGAAAGGATGATTGTGGTAAACTAAAAAGCAAAGACTCAAAGCATACAAGATGCTCCAAGCAAAACACATATCATGTGGTGAATAAAAATATAGCTCCAAGTAAAGTTACCGATGGAAGTAGACGAAAGAGGGGATGCCTTCCGGGGCATCCCCAAGCTTTGGCTTTTAGGTGTCCTTAGATTATCTTGGGGGTTCCATGGGAATCCCCAAGCTTAGGCTCTAGCCACTCCTTGTTCTATAATCCATCAAATCTTTCACCCAAAACTTGAAAACTTCACAACACAAAACTCAGCTGAAAATCTCGTGAGCTCCGTTAGTGAAAGAAATCAAAAGACCACTTCAAAGTACTGTAATGAACTTATTCTTTATTTATATTGGTGTTAAACCTACTGTATTCCAACTTCTCTATGGTTTATAAACTATTTTCTAGCCATAGATTCATCAAAATAAGCAAACAACACACGAAAAACAGAATCTGTCAAAAACAGAACAGTCTGTAGTAATCTGTAACTAACGCAAACTTCTGGAACTCCAAAAAATCAGACAAAATAGGAAGACCTAGAAAATTTGTTTATTGATCAGAATGAATTGGAATCAATATTTTATCACGTTCTGGTGATTTTTAACAATTATTTTCGTGAACAGAGAGTTTCTGGAATTTTCTGCAAGATCAAATAACTATCATCCAAGAAGATCCTATAGGTTTAACTTGGCACAAACACTAATTAAAACATAAAAACACATCTAATGAGAGGCTAGATCAAATATTTATTCCTAAACAGAAGCAAAAAGCAAAAAACTAAAAATAAAATATGGTTGCCTCCCAACAAGCGCTATCGTTTAACGCCCCTAGCTATGCATAAAAGCAAGGATAGATCTAGGTATTGCCATCTTTGGTAGGCAATCCATAAGTGGCTCTTATAATAGATTCATATGGTAATTTTATTTTCTTCCTAGGGAAGTTTTCCATGCCTTTATTTAATGGAAATTGGAATCTAATATTCCCTTCATATATATCAATAATTGCACCAATCGTTCTAAGGAAAGGTCTACCAAGAATAATAGGACATGAAGGATTGCAATCTATATCAAGAACAATAAAATCTACGGGCACATAGTTCCTATTTGCAACAATAAGAACATCATTAATTCTTCCCATAGGTTTCTTAATGGTGGAATCCGCAAGGTGCAAGTTTAAAGAGCAATCATCAAAATTACGGAAACCTAGCAAATCGCACAAAGTTTTTGGAATCGTGGAAACACTAGCACCCAAATCACACAAAGCATAGCATTCATGATCTTTAATCTTAATTTTAATAGTAGGTTCCCACTCATCATAAAGTTTTCCAGGGATAGAAACTTCCAACTCCAGCTTTTCTTCATAAGATTGCATCAAGGCATCAACGATATAATTGGTAAAAGCTTTATTTTGACTATAAGCATGAGGAGAATTTAGCACGAATTGCAACAAGGAAATACAATCTATCAAAGAGCAATTATCATAATTAAATTCCTTGAAATCCAAAATAGTGGGTTTATTAACATCTAATGTTTTGATTTCTTCAATCCCACTTTTATCAATTTTAGCATCAAGATCTAAAAACTCCGAATTTTTGGAACGCCTTCTAGGTAAAGGTGGATCATATTCAGTCCCATCATTATCAAGATTCATATTGCAAAACAAAGATTTAATAGGGGACACATCAATAACTTTTAGATCTTCATCTTTATTTTCATAGAAATTTGAACAACACGCTTTCATAAAACAATCTTTCTTAGCACGCATCCTAGCGATTCTTTCTTTGCACTCATCAATGGAAATTCTCATGGCTTTGAGAGACTCATTGATATCATGCTTAGGTGGAATAGATCTAAGTTTCAAAGAATCAGCATCAAGAGAAATTCTATCAACGTTCCTAGCTAATTCATCAACTTTAAGCAATTTCTCTTCAAGCAAAGCATTGAAATTCTTTTGCGAATTCATAAATTCCTTAACACTAGTCTCAAATTCAGAGGGCATCTTATTAAAATTTCCATAAGAATTGTTGTAGAAATTACCATAATTATTAGAGGAATTACTAGGATAAGGCCTAGGATTAAAGTTTCCTCTATACGCGTTGTTACCAAAATTATTCCTACCAACAAAATTCACATCCATAGATTCATTATTATTCTCAATCAAAGTAGACAAAGGCATATCATTAGATCAGAAGAAACACTCTTAGTAGCAAATAATTTCATAAGTTCATCCATCTTTCCACTCAAAACATTAATTTCTTCTATCGCATGCACTTTTTTATTAATAGATCTTTCAGTGTGCCATTGAGAATAATTAACCATAATATTACCTAGGAGTTTAGTAGCTTCTCCTAAAGTGATTTCCATAAAAGTGCCTCCTGCGGTCGAATCTAAAAGATTTCTAGAAGTAAAATTCAATCCGGCATAAAATTTTTGTATAATCATCCACAAATTCAAACCATGAGTAGGGCAATTACGTATCATTAATTTCATCCTCTCCCCAGCTTGTGCAACATGTTCATGATCAAGTTGCTTAAAATTCATAATAACGTATCTAAGAGAGATAATCTTAGCGGGAGGAAATGAAGGAAATATGCCCTAGAGGCAATAATAAAGTATTATTTATTTCCTTATATCATGATAAATGTTTATTATTCATGCTAGAATTGTATTAACCGGAAACATAATACATGTGTGAATACATAGACAAACAGAGTGTCACTAGTATGCCTCTACTTGACTAGCTCGTTAATCAAAGATGGTTATGTTTCCCAGCCATAGACATGAGTTGTCATTTGATTAACAGGATCACCTCATTAGGAGAATGACGTGATTGACTTGACCCATTCTGTTAGCTTAGCACTCGATCGTTTAGTATGTTGCTATTGCTTTCTTCATGACTTATACATGTTCCTATGACTATGAGATTATGCAACTCCCGTTTACCGGAGGAACACTTTGTGTGCTACCAAACATCACAACGTAACTGGGTGATTATAAAGGTGCTCTACAGGTGTCTCCAAAGGTACTTGTTGGGTTGGCGTATTTCGAGATTAGGATTTTTCACTCCGATTGTCGGAGAGGTATCTCTGGGCCCACTCGATAATGCACATCACTATAAGCCTTGCAAGCATTGTGACTAATGAGTTAGTTGCGGGATGATGTATTACGGAACGAGTAAAGAGACTTGCCGGTAACGAGATTGAACTAGGTATCGAGATACCGACGATCGAATCTCGGGCAAGTAACATACCGATGACAAAGGGAACAACGTATGTTGTTATGCGGTCTGACCGATAAAGATCTTCGTAGAATATGTAGGAACCAATATGAGCATCCAGGTTCCGCTATTGGTTATTGACCGTAGAGGTGTCTCGGTCATGTCTACATAGTTCTCGAACCCGTAGGGTCCGCACGTTTAAAGTTATGATGACAGTTATATTATGAGTTTATATGTTTTGATGTACCGAAGGTTGTTCGGAGTCCCGGATGTGATCACGGACATGACGAGGAGTCTTGAAATGGTCGAGACATAAAGATTGATATATTGGACGACTATATTCGGACACCGGAAGTGTTCCGGAGAAGTTTCGGATAAAACCAGAGTGCCGGAGGGGTTACCGGAACCCCCCGGGGAAGTATTGGGCCTTAGTGGGCCTGAGGGGAGAGAGAGGGCAGCAGCCCAGGAGGTGGCGCGCCCCCTCCCATGAGGAGTCCGAATTGGACTAGGGGAGGGGGCGCAGCCCCTCTTTCCCTCTCCCTCTCCCTCTCTTTCCTTCCCCCTTCTCTCTTCCTAGTTGGACTAGGAAAGGGGAGTCCTACTCCTACTAGGAGGAGGACTCCCCCCCTCCTTGGCGCGCCCCAAGGGCCGGCCGGCCTCCCCCTTGCTCCTTTATATATGGGGGCAGGGGGGCACCTCTGTACACACAATTGATATACGATATTTTAGCCGTGTGCGGTGCCCCCCTCCACCATATTACACCTCGATAATATCGTTGCGGAGCTTAGGCGAAGCCCTGCGTCGGTAGAACATCATCATCGTCACCACGCCGTCGTGCTGACGAAACTCTCCCTCAACACTCGGCTGGATCGGAGTTCGAGGGACGTCATCGAGCTGAACGTGTGCTGAACTCGGAGGTGCCGTGCGTTCGGTACTTGATCGATCGGATCTTGAAGACGTACGACTACATCAACCGCGTTGTGATAACGCTTCCGCTTTCGGTCTACGAGGGTACGTGGACAACACTCTCCCCTCTCGTTGCTATGCATCACCATGATCTTGCGTGTGCGTAGGAAATTTTTTGAAATTACTACGTTCCCCAACAGTGGCATCCGAGCCAGGTTTTATGCGTTGATGCTATGCACGAGTAGAACACAAGTGAGTTGTGGGCGATATAAGTCATACTGCTTACCAGCATGTCATACTTTGGTTCAGCGGTATTGTGAGATGAAGCGGCCCGGACCGACATTACGCGTACGCTTACGCGAGACTGGTTTCACCATTGTGAGCACTCGTTGCTTAAAGGTGACTGGCGGGTGTCTGTCTCTCTCACTTTAGTTGAACCGAGTGTGGCTACGCCCGGTCCTTGCGAAGGTTAAAACAGCACCAACTTGACAAACTATCGTTGTGGTTTTGATGCGTAGGTAAGAACGGTTCTTGCTAAGCCCGTAGCAGCCACGTAAAACTTGCAACAACAAAGTAGAGGACGTCTAACTTGTTTTTGCAGGGCATGTTGTGATGTGATATGGTCAAGACATGATGCTATATTTTATTGTATGAGATGATCATGTTTTGTAACCGAGTTATCGGCAACTGGCAGGAGCCATATGGTTGTCGCTTTATTGTATGCAATGCAATCGCCATGTAATTGTTTTACTTTATCACTAAGCGGTAGCGATAGTCGTAAAAGCAATAAGTTGGCGAGACGACAACGATACTACGATGGAGATCAAGGTGTCGCGTCGGTGACGATGGTGATCATGACGGTGCTTCGGAGATGGAGATCACAAGCACAAGATGATGATGGCCATATCATATCACTTATATTGATTGCATGTGATGTTAATCTTTTATGCATCTTATCTTGCTTTGATTGACGGTAGCATTATAAGATGATCTCTCACTAAAATTTCAAGATAAAAGTGTTCTCCCTGAGTATGCACCGTTGCGAAAGTTCTTCGTGCTGAGACACCACGTGATGATCGGGTGTGATAGGCTCTACGTTCAAATACAACAGGTGCAAAACAGTTGCACACGCGGAATACTCAGGTTAAACTTGACGAGCCTAGCATATGCAGATATGGCCTCAAAACACGGAGACCGAAAGGTCGAGCATGAATCATATAGTAGATATGATCAACATAGTGATGTTCACCATTGAAACTACTCCATCTCACGTGATGATCGGACATGGATTAGTTGATTTGGATCAGGTAATCACTTAGATGATTAGAGGGATGTCTATCTAAGTGGGAGTTCTTAAGTAATATGATTAATTGAACTTGAATTTATCTTGAACTTAGTACCTGATAGTATCTTGCTTGTCTATGTTAATTGTAGATAAATGGCCCGTGCTGTTGCTCCGTTGAATTTTAATGCGTTCCTTGAGAAAGCAAAGTTGAAAGATGATGGTAGCAATTACACGGACTGGGTCCGTAACTTGAGGATTATCCACATTGCTGCACAGAAGAATTACGTCCTGGAAGCGCCGCTAGGTGCCAGGCCTCCTGCAAGAGCAACACCAGAAGTTATGAACGTCTGGCAGAGCAAAGTTGATGACTACTCGATAGTTCAGTGTGCCATGCTTTACGGCTTAGAACCGGGTCTTCAACGACGTTTTGAACGTCATGGAGCATATGAGATGTTCCAGGAGTTGAAGTTAATATTTCAAGCAAATGCCCGGATTGAGAGATATGAAGTCTCCAATAAGTTCTACAGCTGCAAGATGGAAGAGAATAGTTCTGTCAGTGAGCATATACTCAAAATGTCTGGGTATAATAATCACTTGATTCAACTGGGAGTTAATATTCCGGATGATAGCGTCATTGACAGACTTCTTCAATCACTGCCACCAAGCTACAAGAGCTTCGTGATGAACTATAACATGCAAGGGATGAATAAGACAATTCCCGAGCTCTTCGCAATGCTAAAGGCAGCGAAGGTAGAAATCAAAAAGGAGCATCAAGTGTTGATGGTCAGTAAAACCACTAGTTTCAAGAAAAAGGGCAAAGGGAAGAAGAAGGGGAACTTCAAGAAGAACAGCAAGCAAGTTGCTGTTCAGGAGAAGAAACCCAAGTCTGGACCTAAGCCTGAAACTGAGTGCTTCTACTGCAAGCAGACTAGTCACTGGAAGCGGAACTGCCCCAAGTATTTGGCGGATAAGAAGGATGGCAAGGTTAACAAAGGTATATGTGATATACATGTTATTGATGTTTACCTTACTAATGCTCGCAGTAGCACCTGGGTATTTGATACTGGTTCTGTTGCTAATATTTGCAACTCAAAACAGGGGCTACGGATTAAGCGAAGATTGGCTAAGGACGAGGTGACGATGCGCGTGGGAAATGGTTCCAAAGTCGATGTGATCGCGGTCGGCACACTACCTCTACATCTACCTTCGGGATTAGTATTAGACCTAAATAATTGTTATTTGGTGCCAGCGTGGAGCATGAACATTATATCTGGATCTTGTTTAATGCGAGACGGTTATTCATTTAAATCAGAGAATAATGGTTGTTCTATTTATATGAATAATATCTTTTATGGTCATGCACCCTTGAAGAGTGGTCTATTTTTTATGAATCTCAATAGTAGTGACACACATATTCATAATGTCGAAGCCAAAAGATGCAGAGTTGATAATGACAGTGCAACTTATTTGTGGCACTGCCGTTTAGGTCATATCGGTGTAAAGCGCATGAAGAAACTCCATACTGATGGACTTTTGGAATCACTTGATTACGAATCACTTGGTACTTGCGAACCGTGCCTCATGGGCAAGATGACTAAAACACCGTTCTCCGGAACTATGGAGAGAGCAACAGATTTATTGGAAATCATACATACAGATGTATGTGGTCCGATGAATATTGAAGCTCATGGCGGATCTCGTTATTTTCTCACCTTCACAGATGATTTGAGCAGATATGGGTATATCTACTTAATGAAACATAAGTCTGAAACATTTGAAAAGTTCAAAGAATTTCAGAGTGAAGTTGAAAATCATCGTAACAAGAAAATAAAAATTCTACGATCTGATCGTGGAGGAGAATATTTGATTACGAGTTTAGCCTACATTTGAAACAATGCGGAATAGTTTCGCAACTCACGCCACCCGAAACACCACAGCGTAATGGTGTGTCCGAACGTCGTAATCATACTTTACTAGATATGGTGCGATCTATGATGTCTCTTACTGATTTACCGCTATCGTTTTGGGGTTATGCTTTAGAGACGGCTGCATTCACTCTAAATAGGGCACCATCAAAATCCGTCGAAATGACACCTTATGAACTATGGTTTGGCAAGAAACCAAAGTTGTCGTATCTTAAAGTTTGGGGTTGCGATGCTGATGTGAAGAAACTTCAACCTGATAAGCTCGAACCTAAATCGGACAAATGTGTCTTCATAGGATACCCAAAGGAGACTGTTGGGTACACCTTCTATCACAGATCCGAAGGCAAGATATTCGTTGCTAAGAATGGATCCTTTCTAGAGTAGGAGTTTCTCTCGAAAGAAGTGAGTGGGAGGAAAGTAGAACTTGATGAGGTAACTGTACCTGCTCCCTTATTGGAAAGTAGATCATCACAGAAACCGGTTTCTGCGACACCTACACCAATTAGTGGGGAAGTTAATGATAATGATCATGAAACTTCAGATCAAGTTATTACTGAACCTCGTAGGCCAACCAGATTAAGATCCGCACCAGCGTGGTACGGTAATCCTGTTCTGGAGGTTATGTTACTAGACCATGACGAACCTACGAACTATGAAGAAGCGATGGTGAGCCCAGATTCCGCAAAATGGCTTGAGGCCATGAAATCCGAGATGGGATCCATGTATGAGAACAAAGTATGGACTTTGGTTGACTTGCCCGATGGTCGGCAAGCCATTGAGAATAAATGGATCTTCAAGAAGAAGACTGACGCTGACGGTAATGTTACTGTCTATAAAGCTCGACTTGTTGCGAAAGGTTTTTGACAAGTTCAAGGGATTGACTACGATGAGACCTTCTCACCCGTAGCGATGCTTAAGTCTGTCCGAATCATGTTAGCAATTGCCGCATTTTATGATTATGAAATTTGGCAAATGGATGTCAAAACTGCATTCCTGAATGGATTTCTGGAAGAAGAGTTGTATATGATGCAACCGGAAGGTTTTGTCGATCCAAAGGGAGCTAACAAAGTGTGCAAGCTCCAGCGATCCATTTATGGACTTGTGCAAGCCTCTCGGAATTGGAATAAACGCTTTGATAGTGTGATCAAAGCATTTGGTTTTATACAGACTTTTGGAGAAGCCTGTATTTACAAGAAAGTGAGTGGGAGCTCAGTAGCATTTCTGATATTATATGTGGATGACATATTGCTGATTGGAAATGATATAGAATTTCTGGATAGCATAAAGGGATACTTGAATAAGAGTTTTTCAATGAAAGACCTCGGTGAAGCTGCATATATATTAGCATTAAGATCTATAGAGATAGATCAAGACGCTTAATTGGACTTTCACAAAGCACATACTTTGATAAAGTTTTGAAGAAGTTAAAAATGGATCAAGCAAAGAAAGGGTTCTTGCCTGTACTACAAGGTGTGAGATTGAGTAAGACTCAATGCCCGACCACTCCAGAAGATAGAGAGAAGATGAAAGATGTTCCCTATGCTTCAGCCATAGGCTCTATCATGTATGCAATGCTGTGTACCAGACCTGATGTGTGCCTTGCTATAAGTTTAGTAGGGAGGTACCAAAGTAATCCAGGAGTGGATCACTGGACAGCGGTCAAAAACATCCTGAAATACCTGAAAAGGACTAAGGATATGTTTCTCGTTTATGGAGGTGACAAAGACCTCATCGTAAGTGGTTACGTTGATGCAAGCTTTGACACTGATCCGGACGATTCTAAATCGCAAACCGGATACGTATTTACATTGAACGGTGGAGCTGTCAGTTGGTGCAGTTCTAAGCAAAGTGTTGTGGCGGGATCTACGTGTGAAGCGGAGTACATAGCTTCTTCGGAAGCAGCAAATGAAGGAGTCTGGATGAAAGAGTTCATATCTGATCTAGGTGTAATACCTAGTGCATCGGGACCAATGAAAATCTTTTGTGACAATACTGGTGCAATTGCCTTAGCAAAGGAATCCAGACTTCACAAGAGAACCAAGCACATCAAAAGACGCTTCAATTCCATCCGGGATTTAGTCCAGGTGGGAGACATAGAAATTTGCAAGATACATACGGATCTGAATGTTGCAGACCCGTTGACTAAGCCTCTTCCACGAGCAAAACATGATCAGCACCAAGACTCCATGGGTGTAAGAATCATTACTGCGTAATCTAGATTATTGACTCTAGTGCAAGTGGGAGACTGAAGGAAATATGCCCTAGAGGCAATAATAAAGTATTATTTATTTCCTTATATCATGATAAATGTTTATTATTCATGCTAGAATTGTATTAACCGGAAACATAATATATGTGTGAATACATAGACAAACAGAGTGTCACTAGTATGCCTCTACTTGACTAGCTCGTTAATCAAAGATGGTTATGTTTCCCAGCCATAGACATGAGTTGTCATTTGATTAACGGGATCACCTCATTAGGAGAATGACGTGATTGACTTGACCCATTCCGTTAGCTTAGCACTCGATCGTTTAGTATGTTGCTATTGCTTTCTTCATGACTTATACATGTTCCTATGACTATGAGATTATGCAACTCCCGTTTACCGGAGGAACACTTTGTGTGCTACCAAACGTCACAACGTAACTGGGTGATTATAAAGGTGCTCTACTGGTGTCTCCAAAGGTACTTGTTGGGTTGGCGTATTTCGAGATTAGGATTTGTCACTCCGATTGTCGGAGAGGTATCTCTGGGCCCACTCGGTAATGCACATCACTATAAGCCTTGCAAGCATTGTGACTACTGAGTTAGTTGCGGGATGATGTATTACGGAACGAGTAAAGAGACTTGCCGGTAACGAGATTGAACTAGGTATCGAGATACCGACGATCGAATCTCGGGCAAGTAACATACCGATGACAAAGGGAACAATGTATGTTGTTATGCGGTCTGACCGATAAAGATCTTCGTAGAATATGTAGGAACCAATATGAGCATCCAGGTTCCGCTATTGGTTATTGACCGGAGAGGTGTCTCGGTCATGTCTACATAGTTCTCGAACCCGTAGGGTCCGCACGTTTAAAGTTATGATGACAATTATATTATGAGTTTATATGTTTTGATGTACCGAAGGTTGTTCGGAGTCCCGGATGTGATCACGGACATGACGAGGAGTCTCGAAATGGTCGAGACATAAAGATTGATATATTGGACGACTATATTCGGACACCGGAAGTGTTCCGGATAAAACCGGAGTGCCGGAGGGGTTACCGGAACCCCCCGGGGAAGTATTGGGCCTTAGTGGGCCTGAGGGGAGAGAGAGGGCAGCAGCCCAGGAGGTGGCGCGCCCCCTCCCATGAGGAGTCCGAATTGGACTAGGGGAGGGGGGCGCAGCCCCTCTTTCCCTCTCCCTCTCCCTCTCTTTCCTTCCCCCTTCTCTCTTCCTAGTTGGACTAGGAAAGGGGAGTCCTACTCCTACTAGGAGGAGGACTCCCCCCCTCCTTGGTGCGCCCCAAGGGCCGGCCGGCCTCCCCCTTGCTCCTTTATATACGGGGGCAGGGGCACCTCTGTACACACAATTGATATACGATATTTTAGCCGTGTGCGGTGCCCCCTCCACCATATTACACCTCGATAATATCGTTGCGGAGCTTAGGCGAAGCCCTGCGTCGGTAGAACATCATCATCGTCACCACGCCGTCGTGCTGACGAAACTCTCCCTCAACACTCGGCTGGATCGGAGTTCGAGGGACGTCATCGAGCTGAATGTGTGCTAAACTCGGAGGTGCCGTGCGTTCGGTACTTGATCGGTCGGATCGTGAAGACGTACGACTACATCAACCGCGTTGTGATAACGCTTCCGCTTTCGGTCTACGAGGGTACGTGGACAACACTCTCCCCTCTCGTTGTTATGCATCACCATGATCTTGCGTGTGCGTAGGAATTTTTTTGAAATTACTACGTTCCCCAACAGGAAAATACTTAGAGATAAAATCATCTTTGCACTTATTCCAAGAATCAATACTATTTTTAGGCAAAGACGAAAACCAAGCTTTAGCACGATCTCTAAGCGAAAAGGGAAATAGCTTCAATTTAACAATATCATTGTCAACATCTTTCTTCTTTTGCATAGTACACAAATCAACGAAGCTATTTAGATGAGTAGCGGCATCTTCACTAGGAAGGCCGGCGAATTGATCTTTCATGCCAAGATTCAACAAAGGAGCATTGATTTCACAAGATTCAGTATCGGTAAGAGGAGCAATCGGAGTGCTAAGGAAATGATTATTGTTGGTATTGGTAAAGTCACATAATTTGGTATTATCTTGAGCCATCGTGACAAACAGGTAATCCAACACACGAGCAAACGAGAAGCAAGCGAAAAAGAGGCGAACGAAAAAGAGAGGGCGAATAAAACGGCAAGGGTGAAGTGGGGGAGAGGAAAACGAGAGGCAAATGGCAAAGAATGTAATGCGGGAGATAAGGGTTTGTGATGGGTACTTGGTATGTTGACTTTTGCGTAGACCTCCCTGGCAACAGCGCCAGAAATCCTTCTTGCTACCTCTTGAGCACTGCGTTGGTTTTCCCTTGAAGAGGAAAGGGTGATGCAGCAAAGTAGCGTAAGTATATCCCTCAGTTTTTGAGAACCAAGGTATCAATCCAGTAGGAGGCTACGCGCGAGTCCCTCGCACCTACACAAACAAATAAATCCTCGCAACCAACGCGATAAGGGGTTGTCAATCCCTACACGGTCACTTACGAGAGTGAGATCTGATAGGTATGATAGAATAATATTTTTGGTATTTTTGTGATAAAGATGCAAAGTAAAATAAAAGCAAAATAAAAAGCAACGGAAATAACTAAGTGCTGGAAGATTAATATGATGGAAGATAGACCCAAGGGCCATAGGTTTCACTAGTGGCTTCTCTCAAGAGCATAAGTATTTTACGGTGGGTGAACACATTACTATTGAGCAATTGACAGAATTGAGCATAGTAATGAGAATATCTAGGTATGATCATGTATATAGGCATCACGTCCGAGACAAGTAGACCGACTGCTGGCTGCATCTACTACTATTACTCCAC
Source organism: Triticum aestivum (assembly GCF_018294505.1). Classification (NCBI taxonomy): domain Eukaryota; kingdom Viridiplantae; phylum Streptophyta; class Magnoliopsida; order Poales; family Poaceae; genus Triticum; species Triticum aestivum. Next base: position 115,331,688 of record NC_057802.1, read on the forward strand.
ACATCGACCGCTATCCAGCATGCATATAGAGTATTAAGTTCATAAGAACAGAGTAACGCCTTAAGCAAGATGACATGATGTAGAGGGATAAATTCATGCAATATGATAAAAAAAACCCATCTTGTTATCCTCGATGGCAACAATACAATACGTGCCCTTGCTGCCCCTACTGTCACTGGGGAAGGACACCGCAAGATTCAACCCAAAGCTAAGCACTTCTCCCATTGCAAGAAAGATCAATCTAGTAGGCCAAACCAAACTGATAATTCAAAGAGACTTGCAAAGATAACCAATCATACATAAAAGAATTCAGAAGATTCAAATATTGTTCATAGATAAACTTCATCATAAACCCACAATTCATTGGTCTCAACAAACACACCGCAAAAGAAGATTACATCGAATAGATCTCCACAAGAGAGGGGGAGAACATTGTATTGAGATCCAAAAAGAGAGAGGAAGCCATCTAGCTAATAACTATGGACCCGAAGCTCTGAGGTAAACTACTCACACTTCATCGGAGAGGCTATGGTGTTGATGTAGAAGCCCTCCGTGATCGATGCCCCCTCCGGCGGAGCTCTGGAACAGGCCCCAAGATGGGATCTCGTGGGTATAGAAGGTTGCGGCGGTGGAATTAGGTTTTTGGCTCCGTATCTGATCGTTTGGGGGTACGTAGGTATATATAGGAGGAAGGAGTACGTCGGTGGAGCAACATGGGGCCCACGAGGGTGGAGGGCGCGCCTGGGGGGGGGGGTAGGCGCGCCCCCCTACCTCGTGGCTTCCTGCTTGATTTCTTGACGTAGGGTCCAAGTCCTCTGGATCATGTTCGTTCCGAAAATCACGTTCCCGAAGGTTTCATTCCGTTTGGACTCCGTTTGATATTCTTTTTCTGCGAAACTCTGAAATAGGCAAAAAACAACAATTCTGGGCTGGGCCTCCGGTTAATAGGTTAGTCCCAAAAATAATATAAAAGTGAATAATAAAGCCCAATAATGTCCAAAACAGAAGATAATATAGCATGGAGCAATAAAAAATTATAGATACATTGGAGACGTATCAGTATCCTTTTATGCTATCCAGAAATTCTATATCATTTCCGATCAACAATATGTCATCCACCTATAATATTAGAAATGCTACACAGCTCCCACTCACTTTCTTGTAAATACAGGCTTCTCCAAAAGTCTGTATAAAACCATATGCTTTGATCACACTATCAAAACGTTTATTCCAACTCCGAGATGCTTGCACCAGTCCATAAATGGATCGCTGAAGCTTGCACACTTTGTTAGCATCCTTTGGATCGATAAAATCTCCAGGTTGCACCATATACAACTCTTCTTCCAGAAATCCATTCAGGAATGCAGTCTTCACATCCATTTGCCAAATTTCATAATCATAAAATGCAGCAATTGCTAACATGATTCGGACGGACATAAGCATCGCTACGGGTTAGAAGGTGTCATCATAGTCAACTCCTTGAACTTGTCCAAAACCTTTCGCAACAAGTCGAGCTTTGTAGACAGTAACATTACCCTCAGCGTCAGTCTTCTTTTTGAATATCCATTTATTCTTGATGCCTTGCCGATCATCGGGCAACTCAACCAAAGTCCACACTTTGTTCTCATACATGGATCCCATCTCAGATTTCATGGCCTCAAGCCATTTCGCGGAATCTGGGCTCATCATCGCTTCCTCATAGTTCGTAGGTTCATCATGGTCAAGTAACATGACTTCCAGAACAGGATTACCGTACCACTCTGGTGTGGATCTTACTCTGGTTGACCTACAAAGTTCAGTAGTAACTTGATCTGAAGTTACATGATCATCGTCATTAGCTTCCTCACTAATTGGTGTAGGAGTCACAGGAACTGATTTCTCTGATGAACTATTTTCCAATAAGGGAGCAGGTACGGTTACCTCATCAAGTTCTACTTTCCTCCCACTCACTTATTTCGAGAGAAACTCCTTCTCTAGAAAGGATCCATTCTTAGCAACGAATGTCTTGCCTTCGGATCTGTGATAGAAGGTGTACCCAACAGTCTCCTTTGGGTATCCTAAGAAGACACATTTCTCCGATTTGGGTTCGAGCTTATCAGGTTGAAACTTTTTCACATAAGCATCACAGCCCCAAACTTTAAGAAACGACAACTCTGGTTTCTTGCCAAACCATAGTTCATAAGGTGTCGTCTCAACGGATTTAGATGGTGCCCTATTTAACGTGAATGCACCCGTCTCTAAAGCATAACCCCAAAATGATAGCGGTACATCAGTAAGAGACATCATAGATCGCACCATATCTAGTAAAGTATGATTATGACGTTCGGACACACCATTACACTATGGTGTTCCGGGTGGCGTGAGTTGCGAAACTATTCCGCATTGTTTCAAATGAAGACCAAACTCGTAACTAAAATATTCTCCTCCACGATCAGATATTAGAAACTTTATTTTCTTGTTACGATGATTTTCCACTTCACTCTGAAATTCTTTGAACTTTTCAAATGTTTCAGACTTATGCTTCATCAAGTAGATATACCCATATCTGCTCAAATCATCTGTGAAGGTGAGAAAATAACGATACCCGCCACGAGCCTCAGCATTCATCGGACCGCACATATCAGTATGTATGATTTCCAACAAATCTGTTGCTCGCTCCATTGTTCCGGAGAACGGAGTTTTAGTCATCTTGCCCATGAGGCATGGTTCGGAAGTACCAAGTGATTCATAATCAAGTGATTCCAAAAGTCCATCAGAATGGAGTTTCTTCATGCGCTTTACACCAATATGACCCAAACGGCAGTGCCACAAATAAGTTGCACTATCATTATCAACTCTGCATCTTTTGGCTTCAATATTTTGAATATGTGTATCACTACTATCGAGATTCAACAAAAATAGACCACTCTTTAAGGGTGCATGACCATAAAAGGTATTACTCATATAAATAGGAAAACCACTATTCTCTGATTTAAATGAATAACCGTATCGCATCAAACAAGATCCAGATATAATGTTCACGCTCAACGTAGGCACCAAATAACAATTATTCAGGTCTAAAACTAATCCCGAAGGTAGATGTAGAGGTAGCGTGCCGACCGCGATCACATCGACTTTGGAACCATTTCCCACGCGCATCGTCACCTCGTCCTTAGCCAATCTTCGCTTAATCTGTAGTCCCTGTTTCGAGTTGCAAATATTAGCAACAGAACCAGTTTCAAATACCCAGGTGCTACTGCGAGGATTAGTAAGGTACACATCAATAACATGTATATCACATATACCTTTGTTCACCTTGCCATCCTTCTTATCCGCCAAATACTTGGGGCAGTTCCGCTTCCAGTGACCAGTCCCTTTGCAGTAGAAGCACTCAGGCTTAGGTCCAGACTTCGGCTTCTTCACTTGAGCAGCAATTGCTTGCCGTTCTTCTTGAAGTTCCCCTTCTTCCCTTTACCCTTTTTCTTGAAACTGGTGGTCTTGTTGACCATCAACACTTGATGCTCTTTCTTGATTTCTACCTCCGCAGCCTTTAGCATTGCGAAGAGCTCGGGAATTGTCTTATCCATCCCTTGCATATTATAGTTCATCACGAAGCTCTTGTAGCTTGGTGGCAGTGATTGAAGAATTCTGTCAATGACACTATCATCAGGAAGATTAACTCCCAGTTGAATCAAGTGATTATTATACCCAGACATTTTGAGTATATGTTCACTGACAGAATTGTTCTCCTCCATCTTGCAGCTATAGAACTTATTGGAGACTTCATATCTCTCAATCCGGGCATTTGCTTGAAATATCAACTTCAACTCCTGGAACATCTCATATGCTCCATGACGTTCAAAACATCGTTGAAGTCCCGGTTCTAAGCCGTAAAGCATGGCACACTGAACTATCGAGTAGTCATCAACTTTGCTGTGCCAGCCGTTCATAACATCTGGCGTTGCTCCTGCAGCGGGTTTGGCACCTACGGTGCTTCCAGGATGTAATTCTTCTGTGCAGCAATGAGGATAATCCTCAAGTTACGGACCCAGTCCGTGTAGTTGCTACCATCATCTTTCAACTTAGCTTTCTCTAGGAACGCATTAAAATTCAACGGAACAACCGCACGGGCCATCTATCTACAACAACATATACATGCAAAATACTATCAGGTACTAAGTTCATGATAAATTAAAGTTGAATTAATCATATTACTAAAGAACTCCCACTTAGATAGACATCCCTCTAATCATCTAAGTGATCACGTGATCCATATCAACTAAACCATGTCCGATCATCATGTGAGATGGAGTAGTTTTCAATGGTGAACATCACTATATTGATCATATCTACTATATGATTCACGCTCGATCTTTCGGTCTCAGTGTTCCGAGGACATATCTGCATATGCTAGGCTCGTCAAGTTTAACCCGGGTATTCCGCATGTGCAAAACTGGCTTGCACCCGTTGTATGCGAACGTAGAGATTATCACACCCGATCATCACGTGGTGTCTCAGCATGAAAAACTGTAGCAATGGTGCGTACTCAGGGAGAACACTTATACCTTGAAATTTAGTGAGAGGTCATCTTATAATGCTACCGCTGTACTAAGCAAAATAAGATGCATAAAGGATAAACATCACATGCAATCAAAATAATTGATATGATATGGCCATCATCATCCTGTGCCTTTGATCTCCATCTCCAAAGCACCGTCATGATCACCATCGTTACTGACTTGACACCTTGATCACCATCGAAGCATCGTTGTCGTCTCGCCAAGTATTGCTTCTACGACTATTGCTACCGCTTAGTGATAAAGTAAAGAAATTACATGGCGATTGCATTCCATACAATAAAGCGACAACCATATGGCTCCTGCCAGTTGCCGATAACTCCGTTACAAAACATGCTCATCTCATACAATAAAATTTAGCATCATGTCTTGACCATATCACAGCACAACATGCCCTGCAAAAACAAGTTAGAGGTCCTCTACTTTGTTGTTGCAAGTTTTACGTGGCTGCTACGGGCTGAGCAAGAACCGTTCTTACCTACGCATCAAAACCACAACGATTTTTCGTCAAGTATGTGCTGTTTTAACCTTCAACAAGGATCGGGCGTAGCCACAGTCGATTCAACTAAAGTTGGAGAAACTGACACCCGCCAGCCACCTGTGTGCGATGCACGTCGGTAGAACCAGTCTCGCGTAAGCGTACGCGTAATGTCGGTCCGGGCCGCTTCATCCAACAATACCGCCAAATCAAAGTAAGACGTTGCTGGTAAGCAGTATGACTTTTATCGCCCACAACTCATTGTGTTCTACTCGTGCATATAACATCTACGCATAGACCTGGCTCGGCCGCCACTGTTGGGCAACGCAGTATTTCAAAAAAAAATCCTATGATCATGCAAGATCTATCTAGGTGATGCATAGTAACGAGCGGGGAGATTGTGTCCACGTACCCTCGTAGACCGAAAGCGAAAGTGTTTAGTAACGCGGTTGATGTAGTCGAACGTCTTCGCGATCCAACCGATCCAAGCACCGAACATACGGCACCTCCGCATTCAGCGCACGTTCAGCTCAATGACGTCCCTCGATCTCTTGATCCAGTTGAAGACGAGGGAGAGTTCCGTCAGCACGACGGTGTGGCGATGGCGATGATGATGTTACTGGCGCAGGGCTTCGCCTAAGCACTATGACGATATGACCGAGGTGTGTAACTGTGGAGGGGGGCACCGCACACGGCTAAGAGAAGACTTGGTGTGTCTATGGGGTGCCCCCTCCCCTGTATATAAAGGAGGGGAGGAGGAGGCGGCCGGCCTAGGGGGCGCGCCATAGAGGGGAGTCCAACTAGGACTCCCAATCCTAGTTGGACTCCCTTTCCTTTTCCGGAAAGGGGGAAAGAGGGAAGGGAGAGGAAGGGGAGAAGGAAAGGGGGGCGCCCGCCTCCCTAGTCCAATTCGGACTCCCTATAGGGAGGGGCCGCGGCTGCCACTTGTGAGCTGCCTCCCCTCTTCCCTATGGCCCATGAAGGCCCAATCTTCCCCTGGGGGGTTCCGGTAACCTCCCGGTACTCCGAAAAATGCCGGAATCACTCGAAACCATTCCGATGTCTGATACGTCTCCAACGTATCTATAAGTTTTTATTGTTCCATGCTATATTATATTCTGTTTTGGACATTAGTTTTGGGACTAACCTATTAACAGGAGGCCCATCCCAGAATTGTTGTTCTTGCCTTTTTCAGAGTTTCGCAAAAAAGAATATCAAACGGAGTCCAAACGGAAGGAAACCTTCGGGAACGTGATTTTTGGAACGAACGTGATCCAGAGGACTTGGACCCTACGTCAAGAAAGCAACCAGGAAGGCACGAGGTAGGGGGGCGTGCCTACCCCCCCCCCCAGGCGCGCCCTCCACCCTCGTTGGGCCCATGTTGCTCCACCGACATACTTCTACCTCCTATATATACCTACGTACCCCCCAAACTACCAGATATGGAGCCAAAATCCTAATTCCACCGCCGCAACCTTCTGTACCCGTGAGATCCCATCTTGGGGCCTTTTCCGGAGCTCCGCCGGAGGGGGCATCGATCACGGAGGGCTTCTACATCAACACCATAGCCTCTCCGATGATGTGTGAGTAGTGTACCTCAGACCTTCGGGTCCATAGTTATTAGCTAGATGGCTTCTTCTCTCTCTTTGGATGTCAATACAATGTTCTCCCCCTCTCTTGTGGAGATCTATTCGACGTAATCTTCTTTTGCGGTGTGTTTGTTGAGACCGATGAATTGTGGGTTTATGATCAAGTTTATCTATGAACAATATTTGAATCTTCTCTGAATTCTTTTATGTATGATTGGTTATCTTTGCAAGTCTCTTTGAATTATCAGTTTGGTTTGGCCTACTAGATTGATCTTTCTTGCAATGGGAGAAGTACTTACCTTTGGGTTCAATCTTGTGGTGTCCTTTCCTAGTGACAGTAGGGGCAGCAAGGCACGTATTGTATTGTTGCCATCGAGGATAACAAGATGGGATTTATATCATATTGCATGAGTTTATCCCTCTACATCATGTCATCTTACTTAAAGTGATACTCTGTTCTTTTGAACTTAATACTCTAGATGCATGCTAGATAGCGGTCGATGTGTGGACTAATACTAGTAGATGCAGGCAGGAGTCGGTCTACTTGTCGCGGACGTGATGCCTATATACATGATCATACCTAGATATTCTTGTAACTATGCTCAATTCTGTCAATTGCTCAACAGTAATTTATTTACCCACCGTAATACTTATGCTCTCGAGAGAAGCCACTAGTGAAACCTATGGCCTCCGGGTCTATTTTCCATCATATTAATCTTCCAACACTTAGTTATTTTTATTGCCCTTTTATTTTACTTTGCATCTTTATCATAAAAATACCAAAAATATTATCTTATCATATCTATCATATCTCACTTTCGTAAGTGACCGTGAAGGGATTGACAACCCCTTTATTGCGTTGGTTGCGAGGATTTTATTTGTTTGTGTAGGTGCGAGGGACTCGTGCGTGGCCTCCTACTGGATTGATACCTTGGTCCTAAAAAATTGAGGGAAATACTTACGCTGCTTTACTGCATCACCCTTTCCTCTTCAAGGGAAAACCAACGCAGTGCTCAAGAGGTAGCAAGAAGGATTTCTGGCACCATTGACGGGAGGCTTACGCAAAGTCAAGTCAAGATTTGGACTCCCGACAACGAGCCATTTCTGGCGCCGTTGCCGGGGAGTCTATGCAAAAGTCAACATACCAAGTACCCATCACAAACCCTTATCTCCCGCATTACATTATTTGCCATTTGCCTCTCATTTTCCTTTCCCCACTTCACCCTTTCCGTTTTATTCGCCTTCTTCCCGTATGCCTTTTTGTTTGTGTTTCCACGTGCCTTCTATTTGCTTGCATCTTTGCTTGCTATAAATCCATTGATATGGATCCACTTAAAGTGTTCTACTTGGATCATCTTCGATCCTTATGCGCTCGTGCTGAAATCCCAACTAGCCTAGTTGATGGGAAATCTTTAGATGAGCATGCTCATTTTGTGCGTCACCGTTTGTCTGAAAAAGGGAGACTCTTATGGAATCAAATAAACAAATTGCTGTGTTATGCTTGGAATCTTTGTGAAATTTGTGATATTACTTGTTGCTCTAAGAACCCTAAAAAAACACCTTCCCTACCTATGTGGGTTTAATGAAAATGAAATCTTGTCTTCTTATGCAAAGGGTGTTTATAACTACTATGATATTGAACAAATTGAAGAATTTGTTGCTTTTAAGGGTTCTTTTGAAGTTGCTTCTTTGTTTGAAAAGTATGATATTACTCTCTACGAATCTGAAAATCTTGACATACTTAAATATTGCTATGAAAACTATGCTCATAATGTCTATGTCAAAGAATTTATTGAAAGAATGACCGTTGCTTCGGAAGAAAATAATGATATGCATGAATCTATAGATAATTGTGATTCCAATGATTTGATTGAAATATCCCTTGATAAACATGATGCTTGCTATTCTTGTGGCCATGATGCCAATATTTATGAAGATGAATTTGCTATAGTTCCATATGTTAAACATGAGATCATTGCTATTGCACCCATACTTGATAGTTCCTCTGATAAAAAGCATGATTGCAATGATTTTACTATAAATTCTCTTGATGTCAATTGTGCTAATAATATGCAAAACCCTAAGCTTGGGGATGCTAGTTTTGCTATGTCTACTACTTGTTGCAATGATCATGATTGGGGTGATTCTTCTTATGATCTTGAAAATTTATTTAAGCCCCATGATGAACATGAGATTGATAATAATGTTTGCAATAATATTGAAAGTGGGTTTGGGAGAGTGTCAACTTTAGATCCCACATATTTGGATAATGTTCAATCTTATGAAGTTTTTGATAAAAGTGGGTTTGGAGAGGTCTTGACTTTAGTTAATGTTAATCCCACTATTTTGGAAGAGTGTCAACTTTGCATGCATGTGGATCGTGTTGAGAATATGTTATGTGATAGCTATATTGTTGAATTTGCTTATGATTCTACATGTAACTATTATTAGAGGGGAAAATATGGTTGTAGAAATTTTCATGTTACTAAATTACCCCTCTTCATGTTGAGATTGCTATCGTCACTTTCTTCTTCCTTGCATAGGCTAGTTTTTGCTTGCCTTGCATATGTGTTTGCTTATAATATGCCTATGCATAGGAAGTATGTTAGACTTAGATGTGTTTGTCACATGTTTTATGATGCTCTCTTTGCTCTTCAATTCTTGTCTTTCATGTGAGCATCATTAAAATTATCAATGCCTAGCTAGGGGCGTTAAGCGATAGCGCTTGTCGGGAGGCAACCCAATTTTATTTTTAGTTTTTTGCTTTTTGCTTCTGTTTAGGAATAAATATTTTATCTAGCCTCTGGTTAGATGTGTTTTTATGTTTTAATAAGTGTTTGTGCCAAGTTTAACCTATAGGATCTTCTTGGATGATAGTTATTTGATTTTGCTGAAAATTCCAGAAACTTTCTGTTCACGAAAATAATTGTTAAAAATCACCAGAACGTGATAAAATATTGATTCCAATTGCTTCTGATTAATAAACAAATTTTCTAGGTCTTCCTATTTTGGCTGAATTTTTGGAGTTCCAGAAGTTTGCGTTAGTTACAGATTACTACAGACTGTTCTGTTTTTGACAGATTCTGTTTTTCGTGTGTTGTTTGCTTATTTTGATGAATCTATGGCTAGTAAAATAGTTTATAAACCATAGAGAAGTTGGAATACAGTAGGTTTAACACCAATATAAATAAATAATGAGTTCATTAAAGTACCTTGAAGTGGTGTTTTGTTTTCTTTCGCTAACGGAGCTCATGAGATTTTCTGCTGAGTTTTGTGTTGTGAAGTTTTCAAGTTTTGGGTGAAAGATTTGATGAATTATGGAACAAGGAGTGGCAAGAACCTAAGCTTGGGGATGCCCATGGCACCCCAAGATAATCTAAGGACACCTAAAAGCCAAGCTTGGGGATGCCCCGGAAGGCATCCCCTCTTTCGTCTACTTCCATCGGTAACTTTACTTGGAGCTATATTTTTATTCACCACATGATATGTGTTTTGCTTGGAGCGTCTTGTATTATTTTGGTCTTTGTTTTTTAGTTTGCCACAATCATACTTGCTGTATACACCTTTTGAGAGAGACACACATGATTCGAAAATTATTAGAATACTCTATGTGCTTCACTTATATTTTTTGAGCTATATAGTTTTGCTCTAGTGCTTCACTTATATCTTTTAGAGCACGGCGGTGGATTTGTTTTATAGAAACTATTGATCTCTCATGCTTCACTTATATTATTTTGAGAGTCTTAAAACAGCATGGCAATTTGCTTTAATTATAATATCATGAGAACTTTGATACTAGATAATTGTTTTGAGATATAAAGGTGTTAATATCATAGTTGTGCTAGTTGAGTAATTGTGGAATTGAAAAATACTTGTGTTGGAGTTTGTGATTCCCGTAGCATGCACCTATGGTGAACCGTTATGTAACAAAGTCGGAGCATGAGGTATTTATTGATTGTCATCTTTTGTGTGGCGGTCGGGATCGCGCGATGGTTAACTCCTACCAACCCTTCCCCTAGGAGCATGCGTAGTAGTACTTTGCTTCGAGGGCTAATAAATTTTTGCAATAAGTATATGAGTTCTTTATGACTAATGTGAGTCCATGGATTATACGCACACTTACCTTTCCGCAATTTTCTAGCCTCTTCGGTACCGTGCATTGCCCTTTCTCACCTTGAGAGTTGGTGCAAACTTTGCCGGTGCATCCAAACCCCGTGATATGATACGATCTACCACACATAAACCTCCTTATATCTTCCTCAAAACAGCCACCATACCTACCTATTATGGCATTTCCATAGGCATTCCGAGATATATTGCCATGCAACTTTCCATCGTTTCGTTTATCATGACACGCTCCATCATTGGCATATTGCCTTGCATGATCATGTAGTTGACAATGTATTTGTGGCAAAGCCACCATTCATAATTCTTTCATACATGTCGCTCTTGATTCATTGCATATCCTGATACACCGTTGTGACGCCCCCGATTCAATCGTACACTAATCATGCACGCAAACGTGTACGATCAAGATCAGGGACTCACGGGAAGATATCACAACACAACTCTAAACACATAAATAAGTCATACAAGCATCATAATAGAAGCCAGGGGCCTCGAGGGCTCGAATACAAGTGCTCGATCATAGATGAGTCAGCAGAAGCAACAATATCTGAGTACAGACATAAATAAACAAGTTTGCCTTAAGAAGGCTAGCACAAAAGTAGCAACGATCGAAAAGGCAAGGCCTCCTGCCTGGGACCTCTTAACTACTCCTCGAAGTTGAACTCCACGTAGAATCATCATCGGGATCCTCTGGCTCCTGGACTCCAGCATCTGGTTGCGACAACCAGGTATAGAAAGGGGAAAAGAGGGAGAAAAGCAACCGTGAGTACTCATCCAAAGTACTCACAAGCAAGGATCTACACTACATATGCATGGGTATCTGTGTAAAGGGGCAATATCGATGGACTGAACTGCAAAATGCCAGAATAAGAGGGGGATAGCTAGTCCTGTCGAAGACTACGCTTCTGGCAGCCTCCACCTTGCAGCATGTAGAAGAGAGTAGATGGCAAATTCACCAAGTAGCATCGCATAGCATAATCCTACCCGGCGATCCCCTCCTCGCCGCCCTGTGAGAGAGTGATCATCGGGTTGTATCTGGCAGATGGAAGGGTGTGTTTTATTAAGTATCCGGTTCTAGTTGTCATAAGGTCAAGGTACAACTCCGGGTCGTCCTTTTACCGAGGGACACAACTATTCGAATAGATAAACTTCCCTGCAGGGGTGCACCACATAACTCAACACGCTCGATCCCATTTGGCCGGGCACACTTTCCTGGGTCATGCCCGGCCTCGGAAGATCAACACGTCGCAGCCCCACCTAGGCACAACAGAGAGGTCAGCACGCCGGTCTAATCCTATGCGCGGTGGGGTCTGGGCCCATTGCCCATTGCACACCTACACGTTGCGTACGTGGCCGGAGAGCAGACCTAGCAACCTCCATTTCAAAGGAACTTGCGTTACGCGGTCCAACCCGGCGCGCGCCGCTCAGTCGCCGACGTCACGAAGGCTTCGGCTGATACCACGACGTCGAGTGCCCATATCTTTCCCACGTAGTTGGTTAGTGCGTATAGACCAAATGGCCAGACTCAGATCTAATACCAAGATCTCGTTAAGCGTGTTAATTGATGTAACCGCGGACACCGACCAGGGCCAGGCCCACCTCTCACATAGGCGGTCTCAACCTGCCCTATCGCTCCGCCACAAAGATCCACCCAGAGGGCCGTCGGGACAAAGGTCCTTTCAGCCCCCAATCCGTGAATCACTCGCGGGTGATCACAGCCATGATAGTATAGCACAGCAGACGGACAAGAATGTAGGGCCACAGATGGAATACTAGCATCCTATACTAAGCATCTAGGATTGCAGGTAAAGGTATCAACAGTAGTAGCAAGGACAGACTATGCAACAGGACAAGATTAACGAAGCAGTAACATGCTACAATACTCTAATGCAAGCAGTAGAGAGAAGAATAGGTGATATCTGGTGATCAAGAGGGGCTTGCCTGGTTGCTCTGGCAAGAAGGAGGGGTCGTCAACACCGTAGTCGATCGGGGTACCAGCAGCAGCGTCAGTCTCGTAGTCTACCGGAGAGAAGAGGGGGAAGAAAAAATGAATACAATGCAAACAGATGCATATCGATGCATGACATAACAAGTAGTGGTGCCAAGTGTGCCCTAACGCGGTAGGAGGTGATACCGGCGAAGGGGGAAAACATCCGGCAAAGTATTCCCAGTGTTTCGCGTTTTCGGACAGATGAGCCAGAGGGGGAAAGTTGCGTGTTTGCTATGCTAGGGATGTGTGGCGGATGAACGGGCTGCATATCCGGATTCGTCTCGTCGTTCTGAGCAACTTTCATGTAAAAAGTTTTTCGATCCGAGCTACGGATTATTTTATATTAATTTCCAAAGTTTTAAAATCATTTTTAGAATTTATTTAATTAATTTAATTCAACATTATCCAGAATAGTGCATGCTGACGTCAGCAGTCAACAGAGGTGTTGACTGGTCAAACTGACGTGTGGGTACAGTGGGACCCACCTGTCATTCTCTGTTTAGGTTAATTAGGGTTTAGCTAACTAATTACTGTTTAATTAAACTAACAAGTTAATTAGATTAATTAATTAGGATTAATTAATTTAATTAATTATAAATTTTATTAATTCATTTTTTATTTTTCTTAAAACGTTCTGGGGCTGGGCCCCGCTTGTCATAGGCCCGAAGGGGCCCATGTGGGTTAGCGGGCGTGCGGGTGCGGGCGATGGGGCGCTGGATGTGCCCGACCCGGGTGAGGGCCAGTGGGCACGGAGGGGCGCCGGGCGCCGGAGATGGCACCGGCGAGGCCACGGCGGGGCAGTACCGGGGCTGGGTGGCTGGGGCGCGCGCTGGCCTAGCGCGGGCACGGCCGAGCGGAACCGACGAGGCCAGGGCGCGGAGCGGGTGAGGGAGTGGGCCGAAAGCGCGAGAGGCATGCGGGTGAGGCCAAGCACGCGCGTGGGGGGCGCGGCGAGGCACGCGCGAGCTCGGACGCGGGACGGGGACGTGCAACATAGAGGGGGAGAAGAGGAGAGGGAGGCCGTGGCCTCACAGTGTGATGTAGGGCACGGGGCAGTGGTGCTCGAGGTTGGTGACGGGGACGAGGCGACGACGTAGAGGACGGCGGGGAGGCAGGCCGGCGTGGAGGAGGAAGCAGGCCGGCGAGGAAGCTCCGGCGACTGGCGGCGCGTCGACATGCAGGAGGTGGTGAGGCGTCGGCATCAGGGTTCGTGAAGAGGTCGAGGATGGGGACGATGTGCGGCGAGGCTCCGACGAGGTGGTCCGGCGAGGCAGCAAGGGCGGCGGGGTGACGGCGCCGGCGACGGCGTCGAGAGGCGGGGGCGGAGCCGGGCTGCGCGCGCGTGCTCGACGGGACGGACCCGGGAGCGGTAGCACGCTAGGCCGGTATGGGCGAGGCCAGCACAGGCCGGCCGGTGCAGCGAGCGGCGGCGGGCGCGGTCATGGAAGCGGTGGGCAACGCGGTCGGCACGACGAGGGACGCCGACGCCCGATCCGATCTGGATCGGGGGAAGCAGAGGGAGGAGTGGGGAAACTGGGGTGGGTGGTTAGGGTTTCCCCCCCAGTGGGGTGGGTATGGGGGAGGGTGTGGGGTGCGGCTGGGCCGGCCCGATGGCCTGCTGGGCCGTGGCCCAGTGCGGGGGAGGGGGTTTCCTTTTCTTCTTCTTCTTTTTAATTTTCTTTCTTTCTTTACCGTTTTCCCCTAATTTTCAATATACTTTAGTTTTAGTAAAATACCAAGGTGGTACCTAATTTAGTATAGGTAAATATGCCACATGCCAAACATTTTAGTTTTGATGTTTGAAAAGTTTTGATGTTTGTTAATAATCCAAATTTGAATTCGAATCGTTTTGAACTAACGCGAGATTAGCGACAGTAATCGTGGTGATGTGGCACCATTAGCAGAGTTTCACTGTAGCTTAACTATCCGGGCGTCACAATTCTCCTCCACTACGAGAAATCTCATCCCGAGATTTAAGCTGTGGAGTAAGGGGAAAAAAGTGTTGGTAGCGAAAACCTAACGAGTCTTCTCGGTCTTGGCTGCCCTTTCGAAGAGGTTGACCCCTTTCGTTGATGTCTTCATTTCTCTGCTTTAAGTCACCATGATCAAGTCGTCATCCTTTCTTCGGGATCTCCATCATCCTACAAACGCGACCAAGGGGAAAAACTCCGGAAGAACGCATCTCCACAAAGCTGGGCATCTGACGGTGAACTCAATGGGAAATACACGAGGTACCCCACGAGTTGTATTTCAGTGAATTCGTTGAGTGCAATATACGATGGTACCAAACTTTCAAACGGGTAGGCAATCATTCGATGACTAGACAGAAGCTGGAATGGGGGTTTGAACAACGAGAATAACATGGTGTTTGATTCCAGGATGAATAATGGTATAGATTTTAGCTCGTGAATCACATACGAAGCGAGGTGCAAAGGATACATTAGAATCCGGGTTATAAGGAAGAGTCAGGTATCGATCCAGTGGACCTGTGGGTTATGGGCCCACCATGTGGGTCGAAAGTAGGAGCGGTGATATCTTGCATGGTCATGATAGCAAGGCATGTCAGAAGATAGCCTGTCGATTATGTCGGCAACAACGTCGGTACCAAGAGCGAGGGACGAAGAGAACCATTTTCCTGCTCGTTGGACGAGGCGGACCAATAGGCAAGGTTCTCGTCCATCGGCGGCTACCGGAATGTCATCAACAGTAGAAACAGGGTCTCACTGACAGAGTTGTACACCCAGGTGTTTACATAAGCAAGAGAATATTACTGCTTAGATCATATAGATCACAAGAAAGGTTAAACCAAACAATGGAAAGGAAAATATGATTATTAGATAAACAGAACAATGGAAAGGAAAATGTGTTAGAAACACATATTTCAGGGGTATATCCTTCCCAAGGACAAGCAGAGCATGATATCCGTGACAGGACATAATGTAGAAAACCCATTAGGTAAGGGGAGAGGAATTTCATGAAATTACCCATACAATGGTGTTTGGATAATTGAGCAAGAAACATTTAGCATTAGGCTTCAAATGTTCTTGTTTAAAATCGGAGTACCATAGACATGCTTCGAGATAGCATTGACATGGTCTTCAAGCAAAGGTCAGACTTTGGATACACAAAGGATCCATCGGGATAACTTATTAAACAAGGCATTCAATTTCCTCATGGAAAAATGGTTAACCTTGTTAAAAAGAAAACTATAACAATAGGTCCTCTGGCCAAGGGTGCTAAGCAAAGACACCACCTTACCGGGTCATATAAAGACCAACATTATACCTCTTGGAAAATGCGTCCCAACCATCATATCTGACCGAGATTCAGATCTGATTGTTGTCAGGATACCGCAGACTCGGGATGCCGGAGAAGAGAGGGGTAACACAAATTGTCGAGATGACATTGTAAGATTCTCGGGAATTGAACTGTGTGAGCGAGTTCCGAAACAAGAGTTCATCATTAAACCAAGGAGAGGAAGAGGATGTGGCTGATGGACTCAATGACAATTTATCGAGATTAACAAAAGATGGACTTCCACAATTATGTGAACATGGATATAACAATTGTCAAATCAAATGATATAATAATGTATGCTCGAGGAAAGCATACACAATTGATAATTGGTTGAAAAAGGTGCACCTGAGATATGGGCTTAGGTAGCATGATCAATGTTAGAATGGTGATTCGCTAGCCAAGGGTCTAAGAATGAAATGTCGACCACTAACTTCAAAGCAATAGGGATGCTAGAAGGGCAGAATCCAAACAGCATAGTCCACCTGTTGGTATCCTGGTTAGAATCAACACGGGAACCTGGAAATTAATGGAGATGGCGAGAAGTATTACTATATCAAGAATTCTCAAGAGGTGGAGCAATCCTCACAACATCTTGACATAAAAGATGGTAATACGCCAAGGTAAAGAAGAACAAATGCTGGATAGCAAGGAACTCAAGGTATAACACAGAACAAGAACAAGTTTGTGTTGGAGGGAAGGCAATAAAGTGGTTGATGACAACACAAATCATCGAGGGCAAGGATGGTATTTCTCATCAAGAATTCGATTGATATCCTGGAAGAGCTCAGAATGTTGATGATGATCACGACACATTTGTCGAGAGATTACCTGAAGATGTAATCGATCAGCGATGACATCAAGTCAAAGGAATGATGAAGCAAAAGGTTATTGGAACCACGGGTACGACACAAACTCAAGTCCAAGCTTGCGGTTCAAGGCGAAATGATATGATGAGGAAGATCGACGTAAGCTTAGCTCATCATCGAAAATTGTGCTCCGGGAATAAGGACCAGGTAGCACAGTTAAAATCATCACAACAATGATATAGCCAAACAGGCTAGGAATGGCGTGATCGGGTACAGACTCGTACTTAAAGAAGATTACTAAGAGTTGTTGAACCGTAGGTGCGGACTCAGTTCAGTCATCGGTGTCTTGAGTGTTTAATAACTCAAAGCCCATGGAAAATTGTAATCAGTGAGAATGTAGTACTTGATGAAGAACTCATAAGAAGTTATGCAGTTCCTAGATAATCTCGAGATACGAGGGGGTAATACTCGACGACAGATCAAAGTAGCGGTTGGACTAGGGTATTGCTCTACAGAAGACCAGTGCTTAAACTTGCACAAGAAATGGTATTTAAAGGAGAACATGGTCGGAACCATGATTGCAAAAGGCTAGACCCCAGATATAAGATGAACTTATACCAAGGGAATAATTAATTTAAGAGAAGCTTTAATGATAAGATCTACATCGTATCCACGGCATGAACACAAACTTCATGGCCGACTCCCACTTCTCCAATGCATGACCATTCATTCACTTCTCGTTATCGAAGTTGTAGTGTTGAAAAGTTATCTGACGAAGCGGCAGTAGTGTATAACCCGTATAACTTTCGGGTTCACACAGATTAGGGAAGGCATAGGTTCAACCCAACGGGGCTTCTTAGGAACATATATCACAAGCTTCAAGAGTAAATATCACCAGCTCGAAAGTAGAGCATGGTTGACAAAAGGAGAGGATACTATTTACCAAAGGCATTATGTATCGGAGAAAGAACTCACAAGGTGATTAATTATGAAGGACACTATTGGATAATAATCCAATAAGGGGTCTTGTGGTCTACAACATAGCCGATGCGAGTATCGGTACTCTATCAGAGGAAGAAGGAATGAAAGGGCATCGAATTATAGAAACAACTGACTAACTGAAAGCTCAAATGCAAAGGAATTATTATTTCCAAATCAAGGGATCATAAGCCAACGCTCTGATTAAGAATAGACAAGTTGAATAGACTTAGGGGTACAATCGACGGCAATTTGATTAGTCGATAGCCAACTCATGTTTAAAATGACGTCTTAGCCGGAAGGATAAATTCTAGGATCTAATTAAGGATTGCGAACATTCGCAACATATTGAATCAAGGGACTCAAGATGATAAAGGCAAGGGACGTCAATGAATATTGCTAGGCATTTGGAATTAACCATAATGCAGGCAGACAAGAATTTCGAGAGTGATAGGCTGCAGAGGATTCTTGAATAGATCGGATAGTATTTCGAAGAATTTTGTGAAACACTTGAATAACTGGGGATGGACGGATCTCCGGTAAGTGCGAGGAATTTTTTGTGTGGGTATTAATACGGAAAAGAGCTGCAAAGCAGTAGGCTCAAAGGATTCTCGGAATATCGGAGAAATTTCAGGGTATCAAGTAATAACAAGGGCAACTGGGAACTAAGGTATGAACGACAAGCATAAGTAGTTATCCATAAGGATTTATCGGTGGTCAGGAGCAGCAAAAGCGGTGGGCACAAAGTCTTGAGAGACCATCGGAGATTATCTTCGAATCTTCTGGTGCACCAAGTAATCATTTGGAGTGAGGAGCTCTCCGGTAGGAAGTAGTTCGAGAACCTAGAGTCAGAGTTAGTAAAATCATTTAACCCGAATAGAAGAGAGATCAGAATCCCAGAGTATAGACGAGAATAAAAGATCCTAATACCACTCAATGGCGATGTGGGCCCGTAAGCCACACAACCATGTTAGTAAAAGTTTTTCAATGACTAGACTCAACTTCGGCCAAGGAGTTTGGAAGGGGGATTCCTACAGGCAATCGGCTCTGATACCAACTTGTGACACCCCCGATTCAATCGTACACTAATCATGCACGCAAACTTGTACGATCAAGCTCAGGGACTCATGGGAAGATATCACAACACAACTCTAAAAACATAAATAAGTCATACAAGCATCATAACACAAGCCAGGGTCCTCGAGGGCTCTAATACAATTGCTCGATCATAGACGAGTGAGCGGAAGCAACAATATCTGAGTACAGACATAAATAAACAAGTTTGCCTTAAGAAGGCTAGCACAAAAGTAGATCGAAAAGGCAAGGCCTCCTGCCTGGGACCTCCTAACTACTCCTCGAAGTCGAACTCCACGTAGAATCATCCTCGGGATCCTCTGGCTCCTGGACTCCAGCATCTGGTTGCGACAACCAGGTATAGAAAGGGGAAAAGAGGGAGAAAAGCAACCGTGAGTACTCATCCAAAGTACTCGCAAGCAAGGATCTACACTACATATGCATGGGTATCTGTGTAAAGGGGCAATATCGGTGGACTAAACTGCAGAATGCCAGAATAAGAGGGGGATAGCTAGTCCTGTCGAAGACTACGCTTCTGGCAGCATCCATCTTGCAGCATGTAGAAGAGAGTAGATGGCAAGTTCACCAAGTAGCATCGCATAGCATAATCCTACCCGGTGATCCCCTCCTCGCCGCCCTGTGAGAGAGTGATCACCGGTTTGTATCTGGCACTTGGAAGGGTGTGTTTTATTAAGTATCCGGTTCTAGTTGTCATAAGGTCAAGGTACAACTCCGGGTCGTCCTTTTACCGAGGGACACGGCTATTCGAATAGATAAACTTCCCTGCAGGGGTGCACCACATAACCCAACACGCTCGATCCCATTTGGCCGGACACACTTTCCTGGGTCATGCCCGGCCTCGGAAGATCAACAGGTCGCAGCCCCACCTAGGCACAACAGAGAGGTCAGCACGCCGGTCTAAATCCTATGCGCGCAGGGGTCTGGGCCCATCGCTCATTGCACACCTGCACGTTGCGTACGCGGCCGGAGAGCAGACCTAGCAACCTCCATTTCAAAGGAAGTTGCGTTACGCGGTCCAACCCGGCGCGCGCCGCTTAGTCGCTGACGTCACGAAGGCTTCGGCTGATACCACGACGTCGAGTGCCCATATCTTTCCCACGTAGTTGGTTAGTGCGTATAGACCAAATGGCCAGACTCAGATCAAATACCAAGATCTCGTTAAGCGTGTTAATTGATATAACCGCGGACACCGACCAGGGCCAGGCCCACCTCTCACCTAGGCGGTCTGAACCTGCCTTGTCGCTCCGCCACAAAGATCCACCCAGAGGGCCGTCGGGACAAAGGTCCTTTCAGCCCCCAATCCGTGAATCACTCGCGGGTGCTCCACGAGCCGACCCGACTTTAGTCACCACATGTATCATGTATAAAGTATATAGTATAAACCCGTGATCACCTCCCAAGTGATCACGGCCCGATAGTATAGCACAACAGGCGGACAAGAATGTAGGGCCACAGATGGAATACTAGCATCCTATACTAAGCATGTAGGATTGCAGGTAAAGGCATCAATAGTAGTAGCAAGGACAGGCTATGCAACAGGACAGGATTAACGAAGCAGTAACATGCTACACTACTCTAATGCAAGCAGTAGAGAGAAGAATAGGCGATATCTGGTGATCAAGGGGGGGCTTGCCTGGTTGCTCTGGCAAGAAGGAGGGGTCGTCAACACCGTAGTCGATCGAGGTACCAGCAGCAGCGTCAATCTCGTAGTCTACCGGAGAGAAGAGGGGGAAGAAACAATGAATACAATGCAAACAGATGCATATCAATGCATGACATAACAAGTAGCGGTGCCAAGTGTGCCCTAACGCGGTAGGAGGTGATACCGGCGAAAGGGGAAAACATCCGGGAAAGTATTCCCGGTGTTTCGCGTTTTCGGACAGATGAACCGGAGGGGGAAAGTTGCATGTTTGCTATGCTAGGGATGTGTGGCGGACGAACGGGCTGCATATCCGGATTCGTCTCGTTGTTCTGAGCAACTTTCATGTAGAAAGTTTTTCGATCCGAGCTACGGATTATTTTATATTAATTTCTAATGTTTTAAAATAATTTTTAGAATTTATTTAATTAATTTAATTCAACATTATCCAGAATAGTGCATGCTGATGTTAGCATGACGTCAACAGTCAACAGAGGTGTTGACTGGTCAAACTGACGTGTGGGTCCAGTGGGACCCACCTGTCATTCTTTGTTTAGGTTAATTAGGGTTTAGCTAACTAATTACTATTTAATTAAACTAAAAGTTAATTAGGATTAATTAATTAAATTAATTAATTAATTATAAATTTTATTAATTCATTTTTATTTTTTATTTTTCTTAAAATGTTCTGGGGCTGGGCCTAGTTTGTCATAGGCCCGAGGTTAGCGGGCGCGCGGGCGTCCGGGTGCGGGCGATGGGGCGCTGGAGGTGCCCGACCCAGGCGAGGGCCAGCAGGCACGGAGGGGCGCCGGGCGCCGGAGATGGCACCGGCGAGGCCACGGCGGTGCAGTACCAGGGCTGGGCGGCTGGGGCGCGCGCTGGCCTAGCGCGGGCACGGCCGAGCGGAACCGACGAGGCCAGGGCGCGGAGTGGGGCCAAAGCGCGAGAGGCATGCGGGTGAGGCCAAGCACGCGCGTGGGGGGGACGCGGCGAGGCACGCGCGAGCTCGCACGCAGGACGGGGACGTGCAACATAGAGGGGGAGAAGAGGAGAGGGAGGCCGTGGCCTCACAGTGTGATGTAGGGCATGGGGCAGTGTTGCTCGAGGTGGGTGACGTGGACGAGGCGACGACGTAGAGGACGGCGAGGAGGCAGGCCGGCGTGGAGGAGGAAGCAGGCCGGTGAGGAAGCTCCGGCGACTGGCGGCGCGTCGACGTGCATGAGGTGGCGAGGCGTCGGCGTCGTGGTTCGTGAAGAGGTCGAGGATGGGGACGATGTGCGGCGAGGCTCCGACGAGGTGGTCCGGTGAGGCAGCAAGGGCGGCGGGGTGACGACGCCGGCGACGGCGTCAAGAGGCGGGGGCGGAGCCGGGTTGGGCGCGCGTGCTCGACAGGACGGACCCGGGAGCGGCAGCACACTAGGCCGGTATGGGCGAGGCCAGCACAGGCCGGCCGGTGCAGCGAGCGGCGGCGGGCGCGGTCGTGGAGGCAGCGGGCAACGCGGTCGGCACGGCGAGGGGTGCCGACGCCCGATCCGATCTGGATCGGGGGAAGCAGAGGGAGGAGTGGGGAAAGTGGGGTGGATATGGGGGAGGGTGTGGGGTGCGGCTGGGCCGGCCTGGCGGCCCGGTGGCTTGCTGGGTCGTGGCCCAGTGCGGGGGGGGGGAGGGGGTTTCCTTTTCTTCTTCTTCTTTTTAATTTTATTTCTTTCTTTACCATTTTCCCCTAATTTTCAATATACTTTAGTTTTAGTAAAATACCAAGGTGGTACCTAATTTAGTATAGGTAAATATGCCACATAC
This sequence comes from Triticum aestivum, assembly GCF_018294505.1. Classification (NCBI taxonomy): domain Eukaryota; kingdom Viridiplantae; phylum Streptophyta; class Magnoliopsida; order Poales; family Poaceae; genus Triticum; species Triticum aestivum. The sequence goes on from NC_057802.1 coordinate 115,354,044, forward strand.
CGAACATTTTAGTTTTGATGTTTGAAAAGTTTTGATGTTTGTTAATAATCCAAATTTGAATTCGAATCATTTTGAACTAATGCGAGATTAGCGACAGTAATCGTGGTGATGTGGCACCATTAGCAGAGTTTCACTGTAGCTTAACTATCCGGGCGTCACAACCGCCGGAGGCATTCACATAGAGTCATATTTTTTCTAAGTATTGAGTTGTAATTCATGAGTTGTAAGTAAATAAAAGTGTGATGATCATCATTATTAGAGCATTGTCAATAAAAAAAGAGGCCATAAAAAAGAGAAAAGGCCCAAATAAAAAAATGAGAGAAAATGAGAGAAGGGACAATGTTACTATCCTTTTACCACGCTTGTGCTTCAAAGTTGCACCGTGATCTTCATGATAGAGAGTCTCTCATTTTGTGGCTTTCATATACTAGTCGGAAATTTCGTTATAGAACTTGGCTTGTATATTCCAATGATGGGCTTCCTCAAATGCCCGAGGTCTTCGTGAGCAAGCAAGTTGGATGCACACCCACTTAGTTTCTTTTGTTTGAGCTTTCATACACTTATAGCTCTAGTGCATCCGTTGCATGGCAATCCCTACTCCTTGCATTGACATCAATTGATGGGCATCTCCATAGCCTGTTGATTAGCCTCGTTGATGTGAGACTTTCTCCTTTTTTGTCTTCCCACATAACCCCTACCATTATACCTTATTCCACCATAGTGCTATATCCATGGCTTGCGCTCATGTATTGCGTAAGAGTTGAAAAGGCTGAAGCGCGTTAAAAAGTATGAACCAATTGCTTGGCTAAAACCGGGGTTGTACAAGATATGAATATTTTGTGTGGGGAAGATGGAGCATAGCCAGACTATATGATTTTGTAGGGATAACTTGCTTTGGCTATGTTATTTTGATAAGACATAATTGCTTGGTTAGCATGCTTGAAGTATTATTATTTTTATGTCAACATTAAACTTTTATCTTGAATCATATTAAATCTAAACATTCGTTCCACAATAAGAAGAATTACATTGAAATTATGCTAAGTAGCATTCCACATCAAAAATTCTGTTTTTTATCATTTACCTACTCGAGGACGAGCAGGAATTAAGCTTGGGGATGCTTGATACGTCTCCAACGTATCTATAATTTTTCATTGTTCCATTGCTATATTATATTCTGTTTTGGACATTATTTTTGGGACTAACCTATTAACCGGAGGCCCAGCCCAGAATTGCTGTTTTTTGCCTTTTCAGAGTTTCGCAGAAAAAGAATATCAAACGGAGTCCAAACGGAATGAAACCTTCGGGAACGTGATTTTTGGAAAGAACGTGATCCAGAGGACTTGGACCCTACGTCAAGAAAGCAACCAGGAAGGCACGAGGTAGGGGGCGCGCCTATCCCACCCCCCCAGGCGCGCCCTCCACCCTCGTGGGGCCCACGTTGCTCCACCGACGTACTTCTTCCTCCTATATATACCTACGTACCCCAAACTACCAGATATGGAGCCAAAAACCTAATTCCACTGCCGCAACCTTCTGTACCCATGAGAGCCCACCTTGGGGCCTTTTCCGGAGCTCCGCCGGAGGGGGCATCGATCACGGAGGGCTTCTACATCAAAACCATAGCCTCTCCGATGATGTGTGAGTAGTTTACCTCAGACCTTCAAGTCCATAGTTATTAGCTAGATGGCTTCTTCTCTCTCTTTGGATCTCAATACAATGTTCTCCCCCTCTCTTGTGGAGATCTATTCGATGTAATCTTCTTTTGCGGTGTGTTTGTTGAGACCGATGAATTGTGGGTTTATGATCAAATTTATCTATGAATAATATTTGAATCTTCTCTGAATTCTTTTATGTATGATTGGTTATCTTTGCAAGTCTCTTCGAATTATCAGTTTGGTTTGGCCTACTAGATTGATCTTTCTTGCAATGAGAAAAGTGCTTACCTTTGGGTTCAATCTTGCGGTGTCCTTTCCCAGTGATAGTAGGGGCAGCAAGGCACGTATTGTATTGTTTCCATCGAGGATAACAAGATGGGGTTTATATCATATTGCATGAGTTTATCCCTCTACATCATGTCATCTTACTTAAAGCGTTACTCTGTTCTTTTGAACTTAATACTCTACATGCATGCTGGATAGCGGTCGATGTGTGGAGTAATAGTAGTAGATGCAGGCAGGAGTCGGTCTACTTATCGCGGACGTGATGCCTATATACATGATCATACCTAGATATTCTCATAACTATGCTCAATTCTGTCAATTGCTCAACAGTAATTTGTTTACCCACCGTAATACTTATGCTCTCGAAAGAAGCCACTAGTGAAACCTATGGCCCCCGGGTCTATTTTCCATCATATTAATCTTCCAACACTTAGTTATTTTTATTGCCCTTTTATTTTACTTTGCATCTTCATCATAAAAATACCAAAAATATTATCTTATCATATCTATCAGATCTCACTTTCGTAAGTGACCGTGAAGGGATTGACAACCCCTTTATTGCGTTGGTTGCGAGGATTTTATTTGTTTGTGTAGGTGCGAGGGACTCGTGCGTGGCCTCCTACTGGATTGATACCTTGGTTCTCAAAAACTGAGGGAAATACTTACTCTGCTTTACTACATCACTCTTTCCTCTTCAAGGGAAAACCAACGCAGTGCTCAAGAGGTAGCAATGTCCGAATGCAACCTTTCAATATATGAATCTTTACCTCTCGACCATTTCGAGACTCCTCGTCATGTACGTGATCTCATCCGGGACTCCGAACAAACTTCGGTCATCAAATCACGTAACTCATAACACAAATCGTCATCGAACGTTAAGCGTGCGGACCCTACGGGTTCGAGAACTATGTAGACATGACCGAGACACATCTCCGGTCAATAACCAATAGCGGAACCTGGATGCTCATATTGGCTCCTACATATTCTACGAAGATCTTTATTGGTCAAACCGCATAACAACATACGTTGTTCCCTTTGTCATCGGTATGTTACTTGCCCGAGATTCGATCGTCGGTATCATCATACCTAGTTCAATCTCGTTACCGGCAAGTCTCTTTACTCGTTCCTTAATGCATCATCCCGCAACTAACTCATTAGTCACATTGCTTGCAAGGCTTATAGTGATGAGCATTACCGAGAGGGCCCAGAGATACCGCTCCGAAACAGGGAGTGACAAATCCTAATCTTGATCTATGTCAACTCAACAAACACCATCGGAGACACCTGTAGAGCATCTTTATAATAACTTAGTTACGTTGTGACGTTTGATAGCACACAAGGTGTTCCTTCGGTATTCGGGAGTTGCATAATCTCATAGTCAGAGGAACATGTATAAGTCATGATGAAAGCAATAGCAATAAAACTAAACGATCATTAATGCTAAGCTAACGGATGGGTCTTGTCCATCACATCATTCTCTAATGATGTGATCCCGTTCATCAAATGAGAATACATGTCTATGGTCAGGAAATTTAACCATCTTTGATTAACGAGCTAGTCAAGTAGAGGCATACTAGGGACATTATGTTTGTCTATGTATTCGCACATGTACTAAATTTCCGGTTAATACAATTCTAGCATGAATAATAAACATTTATCATGATATAAGAAAATATAAATAACAACTTTATTATTGCCTTTAGGGTATATTTCCTTCACTTTGGCATACAAGGAAGCCCGGATGCCCGTGGCTGCCCAGAGAGTGGAGCACACCCTGGGAGGTGGCCTTGGCAAGAATATTTATGCTGAGTCATAACACTTTAGTGGACACAGGTTCACGCTTTGAATACATGGTGACAATGCTCTTCCAGCTCTTGTCTATCTTCTTATTTTACATTGCTATATAATATATCGCAGGCAAATCTGAATTCATTTTTTTATCGGTGCATATGAATTGTTGATGGTAGAACTTTTCTTTCTCCTTCGGATGTACGTCCCCCATACTACTTGGCTTAAAGGATAATCATACCCTCATACATATGCACCAAAAATCCGAATTTTCACTTCTTTTTTACTAGTTTGTAATATATATTTACCCATTATATCACTTAGATATTAGAAAATGGCTATTTACGTAGTTTTCTTTCGCAAGTAGGATGTACGGATGTTTTTTTCCTCTCGTTGCAGCGCACAGGAATATATCCTAGTCTTCCGAAAAAGTTACCCAACCAAATTTTCAATACCGCGACCAGCTGATTGACAGAAACCAAACCGTTCTCGGGGTTGAATTTTTCTTGGAAGTTGTGGTAAATTTGTTTCTTTCTCATATGAATCTATGATGAACAGTTTTGCAAAAAAAATCTATGAAGAACAATTTCGCAAAAGAAAAATCTATGAAGAACAAATGAGAACGCACGTGTATTGGAAGCAGATTTGTACCCAAGCACACCTCGTCTGGTAATTTGCACAAACACACCAAGTCAGGCAAAGAGAAATTCAGGTAAGGCTGGCGCATAATCATATTCTACTACAATGTGGAATTACTGAATTAGCGTATGCCATTACATATGTGTAACTTGAACGGACTACATACTACAGAGTACAAAGTAGGAATTCCTACAATGTACGAACTGCGAAGAACAGTTGGATTCACTTGTCCGCGGCTGCGCCATTTGCTTCGCCGCCTCCATCGACCTCGCTCGCCGGCGCGGCCTTTTTCCAGCACCGATGCTTGCGGCACTGGCACTGTGCCGAGCGCGCGCTCACCGCGCTCCCGAGCCGCCCGAGCCTCGCGTTCCCGCCTCCCTCCTCGGCTTCCTCCCCGACCTTCCCCAGCATGGCGCTTCCCCTCCCATTGCTACTGCTCCTCAGCCACGACTCCATCATTCTCTTCCTCACCTCGCAGCCCGGCTCTTCGTGCCCCTCCGCGCCGCAGAAGCCGCACCTGACGCCACCGTTGCCGGCCACCGCCGCCTTCGCCACGCGCCGCGCCTCCCGCAAGCCCTCGGCGCGCTCCCAGCTCAGTGCCAGCGCCACGGCATCGTCCAGCGCCTCCGGATGCTGCGGCGCCACCCAGTCCTGGAACTCGGCGCGCAGGCCGTGGATGAACGCGGACTTGAGGAACGCGTCGGGGACGTCCGTGCTGGCGTCCGGGAACCGCCGGAGGATCCCCTGCATGCGGAGGTGGTACCTGTTGACAGTCTCGCCGGGGCGCTGCCTCAGCGCCATGAGTTCGGCGCGCGCGCGGTTGGCGGCGCCGGGCGGGCGGAAGAAGTCGACGAAGGCCGCGCGGACGGCGTGCCACGGCGGAGGCGAGGAAGCGGAGGCCGTGAGCTCGTACCACAGCGCGGCATCGGCGTCGAGGGACGCCGGGAAGATACGGGCGGCATCGGCCGTGGACGTGGCGTTGTTGGCGCGGCAGACGCGGTCGAAGCGGGCTAGGTGGCCGTCGGGGCACTCGCCGGGGTCGCCGCGGAAGACGGGGAGAGGGGCTACGGCGACGTAGGTACCGGCAGGGATGTCCGGGGAGGGGATGTAAGAGGGTGGCGCGGACATTGATGCCTCGGAGAATGAAGGGGTGCGTTCTTGGGAGCTTGCACTTGGGTCGTCGGAGGTTGGCGTGGGGGAGCGGCGACGGCGGCGCCGAAGTGGGAGGCGGCCGCCGCGACGATGGCGCCGGAGCGGCGCTTCCTGGCCGGAGGTGGAGTGGTCGGTGGAAGCGCGGCCCATGGCTGCGTATCTCCTGCACGCGTGCGAGAGGAGACGCGAGGAAGTTGGCGATGCAAGACGGAAATGGCGCGACGGTTTGGTGTCTCGAGGGCAGTTGCGTGTATGCTGTTTTTTTTTAGGGAGCGTGTATGCTGTTGTTAACTGCAAACAAATGCAATTCCGGGCCTGCCAACGATATTCCAAAGATTTCTTAAAGAATGTTATATCTACGTATTTTTCTGATAAATATTTGGGTCTTCCTGCTTTGGTCGGTGCGGACAGAAGTGATTGTCTTAAACATTTTATTGAAAGAATTAGAGAAAGAATTGGTGAATGGAAACAAAAACACTTCTCTTTGGGAGGGAAAGAAATCCTTATCAAAGTTGTTGCCCAATGCATTACTTTTTATGCAATGTCAGTTTTCAAGTTGCCTAAAGGTGTATGCAAAGATATATGAACACTATTGTTGGATTCTGGTGGGGTGATGATGGTGAAGAGAAGATGCATTGCTGGGCTTGGTGGAAACTTTGTTTCCCAAAATCTGAAGGTGGTATGGGTTTCCGGGATCTACGCTCATCCAACTTAGATATGCTCGCTAAACAGGCATGATAGTTGATCACTTTTCTAGACTCTCGGTGTGCCCGGTTCTGCAAGCAAAATATTATCTAGACAGTAATGTCCTCAAGGCGGGTCCAAAAGATGGATCTTCATTTACATGGCAAAGCCTATGGGCAAGGATCCAAACATTACAGAAAGGATGCATATAGCGTATTAAAGATGAACAAAATCTCAATATTTGGATCGATCCATGGATTCCTAGTAGTCCTAACAGGAAGGTCATATCCCAGCGTGGTCAAGTACTCTTATTTAAGGTTAGTAAATTAATTGACCCCTCCACTGACCAGTGGGACGAGATCCTTGTCTCCTCCGGAGAATTCTAGGTATACCACTAAATTACATGGCGTTTGATGACTTCATAGCGTGGCATTTTACCCGCAATGGCATTTCGAAAGCACATTTGGTCCCTTAGTGGTTTTGGTAATTAATGTCAAACATACATATTGTTGGACTAACACCTTTATCTAGTATATTTCAGATAAGTTCAACAGTAGCATGGTAAGGACTAGTGGATGTGGACCCCTTCAAAATGCTAAGGACAAGAATTAGCAAACCAAAGACTCTACATTTTTGGTTTAGTGATCCAAGATCACATTGAGTCCCTTAGGAAAGCCAATACTATTAAAAGGGGATGAGGTACTGATGATGAGGTTGTTGCTCAAAGTGCTTAGTGATATTGCTCCAAAAACCCTCAGTCATTTTCTCAAACATATCTGTCCAAACCCTAATTCTTCATCTCGGTCGCACCGATATCATCCACTGCGGGCTCACCGAGATGAACCCACATATTGCCACAGCCAAAACCCTAGCAATTTGGTTTGACCTAAATGGATCTCGGTCCCACCGAGATGGCATGACCAAGTTTCTCTATTGACGTTGTTTCACTTTTGAACCACCGAGTTGAAACAATCGAAAATTCTGAAACAAAGTTTTGCCCTGTCCATTGCACTTCGGTCCCACCGAAAAGCCAAACACTCATATCTTTTACATAGATCGGTCTCACCGAGTTTTATGTTCGGTCTCACCGATTTGAGTCAAAAGTTTGTAACGGTTGGGTTTTGGTTGAAGGCTATTTATACCCCTCCACCCCACTTACTCTCTAAGAGAGCCATCAGAATGAAACACAACTTCCACTATTCGTTTTCTGAGAGAGAGAAGCACCTACTCATGTGTTGAGATCAAGAGATTTGAATCCCACCATTTGAACCTTGATTTCTAGCCTCTTCAAGTTGCTTTCCACTCCAATCCTTCTTCTACCCAAGCCAATCTATGAGAGAGAGATTGAGTGTTGAGGAGACTATCATTTGAAGCACAAGAGCAAGAAGTTCATCACCAACACAACATCTATTACCTTTTGGAGGGTGGTGACTCCTAGATTGGTTAGGTGTCACTTGGGAGCCTCCAAGATCATGTGGAGTTGAACCAATGAGTTTGTAAGGGCAAGGAGATCGCCTACTTCGTGAAGATCTACCCGAGTGAGGCTAGTTCTTCGTGGACGTAAGCCATGATGGAATAGACAAGGTTGCTTCTTTGTGGACTCTTCGTGGGTGGAGCCCTTCGTGGACTCCCACAGTCGTTACCCTCCGTCGGTTGAAGTCTCCATCAACGTGTACGTACAATTGCACCATGATACGTCTCCAACGTATCTATAATTTTTTATTGTTCCATGCTATCATGGTATCAATCTTGGATGTTTATTATTCAATTATATATCATTTTATGGGACTAACCTATTGACCTAGTGCCCAGTGTCAGTTGTTGTTTTTTGCTTGTTTTGGCTTTTAAGGAAATCAATATCAAACAGAGTCCAAATGGAGAAAAAACTTTGGATTAATTTTTTTCTGGACCAGATGGGACACTAGAAGCTTCGGGAGAAGACCTGGCGAGCCACGAGGGAGCGACAAGCTCGAGAGGCGCGCCCCAGGGGGCGCCCCCCAGGCTTGTGGGCCCCTCATGGCACCTCTTGACCTAATTCCACCTCTATAAATTCCCAAATATTCCCAATATATCAGAGAGCCACCCGAAATACTTTTTTCGCCGCCGCAAGTTTTTGTTCTTGAGAGATCCCATCTGGAGGCCTTTTCCGGTACTCTGCCAGAGGGGAATCGACCATGGAGGGGCTCTACATCAAACTTGTTGCCCTTCCGATGATGTGTGAATGGTTTACCACAGACATATAGGTCCATAGCTAGTAGCTAGATGTATTCTTCTCTCTCTTTGATCTTCAATACAATGTTCTTCTCGATGTTCTTGGAGATCTATTCGATGTAATCCTTTTTTGCAGTGTGTTTGTTGGGATCCGATGAATTGTGGGTTTATGATCAAATTATCTATGAATATTATATGAGTCTTCTCTGAACTCTTTTATACATGATTATCATTGCTTTGTATTTCTCTCCGATCTATTGATTTAGTTTGTCCAACTAGATTGATTTATCTTGCAATGGGAGAGGTGCTTTGTAATGGGTTCAATATATATCCCAGTGACAGAAGGGGACAAGACAATTGTATTGTTGCCATTAAGGGTAAAATGATGGGGTTTATTCATATTTATTGAGTTTACTTTGTCTACATCATGTCATCTTGCTTAAGGCGTTACTCCGTTCTTTATGAACTTAATACTCTAGATGCATGCTGGATAGCGGTCGATGTGTGGAGTAATAGTAGTTGATGCAGGCAGGAGTCGGTCTACTTGTCTCGGATGTGATGCCTATATACATGATCATTGCCTTGGATATCTTCATGGTTATTTGCTTTTCTATCAATTGCCCAACAGTAATTTGTTCACCCACTGTATGCTATTTTCAAGAGAGAAGCCTCTAGTGAAAACTATGGCCCTGAGGTCTATTTTAATCATATAAAAATCCAAAAATACCTTGCTGCAATTTAGTTACCTTTATTTTTATTTTGTGCTTCTGTTTATCTATCCATCACTACGAGATTTGATCCTTGCAATTAACCGCCAAGGGATTGACAACCCCTTGTTTGAGTTGGGTGCAAGTATTTGTTATTTTGTGTGTAGATGCTATTCACGAGGTGTTGCGTGGTTCTCCTACTGGATTGATAACCTTGGTTCTTAACTGAGGGAAATACTTATATCTACTGTACTGCATCATCCTTTCCTCTTCAAGGAAATCCCAACGCAGATCACAAGTAGCACACCACCTATCGGAACCACGCCAAAAATCACCGTGTCTTTCATTGCGTTTGAATTTCCATCTCCATCCCTTACTTTGCGCATAAATGCATGCTTTACTCTTTCCGTTGCTCTATCTCTAGATATGCATGTGTAGAAAGCCTTGGTATTATCTTAACTGGTGCCAAAATCTGCCTAAATTTCAAGAGAACTAAAAACTGCACCTTTGGTTGGTTAAGAGTCTATTCACCCCCCCCCCCTCTAGACCTATCTTCTCCGATCCTACACATTTTTTAGTTAGGTCGGCTTATCATATGGAGTGGTCTCACCAATTTAGGAGGAGTGGCATTAATCTGTCAACACCAGGACATTCAACTAGTAACCCTATTTGGAAAGTTGTAAGGAATTTGTCAGTGCCTCGTAAAGTCCAGGTGTTCTGTTGGCGGGCATTGCATGGAAAAATCCCACTAAATTATATACATGCAAACCGCCATGTGGTTACTGATGGAATATGTCCCATTTGCAAACAAGGTCCAGAAGATATTAAACATTTAATGTTTACTTGCGGCCGGGCCATGGACCTTTGGAATGCGCTGGGCATATCTGAGGTGATAATGGAGGTCTTGCATATTGACCTCTCTGGGTCAGTAATTTTGAACAAATTTTGCACCAAACTAACAAGCCAATTCAGTGCATGCCTGCTATAAGTGTACATGAAATAATAGCCATCGGTGGCTGGTATTTATGGTGGCTCCGCCGGCAAACTATCCACAAGGAATCAGTTCCTCCAATGAGTAAATGGCCACTGTCTATCTTAGGCATTACAGCTCATGCAGCACAAGCTAGCCGTGGGAATCAGGTGAACTCGCAGATTAGATGGACTAAACCTAATCCAGGTTTTGTTAAACTAAATGTAGATGCATCATACCACGCAGAAGAAGGAACGGGAGCTACGGCTGCTGTCATTAGAGATTTATTAGGAAAAAAATTTGCTGGGAGATGCACATTTTACTTGCATGCCACAGATGCGGTTACAATGGAGGCAATGACTGTGAAAGATGGGCTCATCTTGGCTAAGTCTATGGGGTTTCACAGAGTTACAGTTGAGTCCGATTCGACTAAAGTCATTAACTTTTGCACAGGGCAACCACAATGGTGGAATCTAGCAGCAGCTATTTATGCAGAATGCATTGACGTGGTTTTGATGATTGGGAAGGTCGACTTTATTCATTGTGCTAGAGAAGCCAACTGCATGGCTCATGAGCTAGCTAGACATAGTTTTTTAAATAACTTATCTTGTAATTGGGACGATGATCCCCTAGTTGGTTATACTCGAAACTCATGGACGGTGTAATGTTGTTTAATAACCAATAAAGCTAGTCATGATGGCCTTCCCTCAAAAAAACTCTAGCAAATGTGCTATATTCTCCCTTCCCCTAAAATAATTGCCATTTTATGGGACAGAGAGAAAAAATCGTCCCGACCAGGTCCCTTAAAATGGTCTGATGTGTAAAAAAAATTTGCGGCGAGCTGCATATTTTAACGTGCATCCACCAAATATTCAGTTGTTCTCCTCTGTTTTGCCATCCCCCACTATTCCACGCGTGATTTGGCTAGAGGGAAACATCCGCCACTTCGGTGACGCCCTTCCACGCTGCCACCACCGCCGATCTCTCTGCTCCCACGCCCTCTCGCCCCGTCGCGCCTCCAATCGCCGGCATGGAGTCTCCGTAATCACCGGCAGGCGGCAGGCACATTCCATGCGTCGCCGGTCCCATCAGCGTCGCCTCATCCTCCCACACCTCCTGCCGTTGTGTTCCCCACTGCCCTGCCAATTCCTTCCACTGCCGGTCATGCCAACTTCTTCTGCCACAGTCGTCCTCCCTCCCGCTGTGCTCACAGCTCAAGGCCGGACGCCACCTCCACCCCCTTCGTCGGTTGACAAAAGTCTCAAGAGAAGGCCCTGGCAAGGAATAAGGTGGCTGCAGTGTGAGGTCGGGCTCCTCCCCCATCCCCTCCAGCGGCCCATGTGCCCCGCCAACCCGTCGAATCCACCGGCACCCACAACGTGTTTGATCAAATGTTGGATAGGTGAAAAATTCATTGCTCTGGTGAACTTTGCTTTGGTTTCTAAGGGTTTTGGCTGTCGAAATTTGTAGCTACAATATGGATACGTCATATGACGCCTTGTTGGAGGAGAACGAGGTGGACTTGAGTGCCCCCTTGCCAAATTTGATTTGAGCATGCAAGCGGAAGTCGAAGCCGAGGTGGAGGGTGAGGGCGATGAAGAAGTAGAAGAGCTTGAGGAGGACGAGTTTGATGCTAGTCAATCCAAGTTTGGAAAAAGAACCAGCAACCACACGGAGACAGAGGATGCTTGCTTGATTAGAGCATGGGATAGTGTGTCGCTCGATTCAATGACCAGAAAAGATTAAACAGGGATGATGTATTGGCAAAAGCATCGAGGACAAATATCACAAGCTCTTGTCGTTTCCGTACGGTTGTTCTTTGAAGTAAATCCAAGGCCGGTGGGTGACGATCAAGAAAAAAATTAGCCATTGGAGTGGTTGTTTGGAGCGCATGAGGAATGCACCTCCAAGTGGATGCATGATTGATGACTACGACCGCATTGCCCATGAATTGTTCAAGCAAAATCCGGGATTCAAAGGCAAGCCATTCGTTCTTGGACATTTTTGGATGTTGCTTAAAGATAGTGATAAGTGGAGGTTGGGAGATGATACGTCTCCAATGTATCTATAATTTTTGCTTGTTCCATGCTGTTATATTATCATTCTTGGATGTTTAACAATCATTTTATAGCAACTTTATATCATTTTTTGGGACTGACCTATTGACATAGTGCCCAGTGCTAGTTGCTGTTTTTTGCTTGTTTTTTACTTCGCAGAATAACAGTACCAAACTGAGTCCAAACGTAGCGAAACTTTTTGGAGAATTTTTATGGACCAGAAGGAACAACATGGGCCAAAGAAGTACCAGCGGGGTGCCCCGAGGGGGGGCACAACCCACCTGGGCGCGCCTGGGGGCCCAGGCGCGCCCTGGTGGGTTGTGCCCACCTCAGTGGCCTCCCGCGCCACCTCTTCGCCCTATAAATATCCAAATATTCCAGAAACCCTAGGGGAGTCAACGAAACACAATTCCATCCGCCGCAAGTTCCAGAACCACGAGATCCAATCTAGACACCATCACGGAGGGGTTCATCATCCACATTGGTGCCTCTCCGATGATGCGTGGGTAGTTCATTGTAGACCTACGGGTCCGTAGGCAGTAGCTAGATGGCTTCTTCTCTCTTTTTGATTCTCAATACAATGGTCTCTTGGCAGTAGCTAGATGGCTTCTTCTCTCTTTTTGATTCTCAATACAATGGTCTCTTGAAGATCTATTTGATGTAACTCTTTTTGCGGTGTGTTTGTTGGGATCCGATGAACTTTGAGTTTATGATCAGATCTATATCCATGAATATTATTTGAGTCTTCTTTGATCTCTTATATGCATGATTACTTATAGTCTCGTATTTCTTCTTTGAATCTTTGGTTTAGTTAGGCCAACTAGATCAATTTTTCTTGCCATGGGAAGAGATGCTTTGTGACGGGTTTGATCGTGCGGTGTTCTTTCCCAGTGACAGAAGGGGCAGTAAGACATGCATGTATCGTTGCTATTAAGGATAACAAGATGGCGGCTATTCCTACATGAATAGATCTCGTCTACATCATGTCATCGTTCTTATTGCATTACTCCATTTCTCCATGCACTTAATTCACTAGATGCATGTTGGGTAGCGGTCGATGTGTGGAGTAATAGTAGTAGATGTAGGCAGGAGTCGGTCTACTAATCTTGGATGTGATGCCTATATAATGATCATTGCCTTAGATATCATCATAATTATTCGATCTTCTATCAATTGCCCAACAGTAATTTGTTTACCCACCGTATGCTATTTTCTCGAGAGAAGCCACTAGTGAAATCTACGGCCCCCGGGTCTATTCTTTATCATATTTGCTTTGAGATCTATTTTTATTCGCTTTTATTTTCAGATCTATATTTCCAAAAACCCAAAATTATTTTGTTGCATGTTTTCTTTATTTATTTTATTTTGTTTTTTTGCGAGATCTATTTATCCAATCTACTACAAACCAATCTATCGTTTACCTGAGGAGGGATTGACAACCTCTCCTAAGCGTCGGGTTGCAAGTATTTGTTATTTGTGTGGAGGTGCCGTTTACATAGTGTTGCTTGGTTCTCCTACTGGATTGATACCTTGGTTTCATAACTGAGGGAAATACCTACCATAGCTATGCTGCATCATCCCTTCCTTTTTGGGGAAATACTGACGTAGTTCAAGCGATATCAGGAGATAAAGAAGCTCCTCCAAAGAATGATGCACTCATTAACTTGGAAGACGATGATGATAGAGATAATGCACCAAAGGGAAGAAGAAACAAGGGCAAGCATGATGGAACTAAAAAGGACAAGGAGAGGGTGAAGAGATCGGCCTAGGCTTCTTCTTTGCGAGAGCAAATTAGTGAGATGGTGAAGGTAAAATAAACTGTGTTTGCAAAGCATTTGGAAACCAAGGTGGCCTTAGCCGAGAAGACAAACACAAAGAGGCAAAGTGGCAGAGAAGGTGTTCCTTCGAGGAGCGCAAGATCGCTCTTGAAGAGCAAAAGAGGAGGGACGAGAAGACCGACGAGGAGGACGGTTCATGATGATGAGCATGAATTCAATGACAAGAGAATTCTGGGAAATGAAATGGATGGAGATCAAGTGCCAGAGGAGGTTGGAGCTTCAAAATCTTATGGCTGGTGGTGGTGGTTTTGTCATGGTGGTTGCTACTTGTGAGCTGCATTAGGATTTCCTCGAAAAGGAGAGGAGATGTCGTACACTAGAGATAAGTATTTACCTCAGTTAAGAACCAAGGTTATCAATCCAGTAGGATAATCACACAAAGCCTCATGAATAGCACCTGCACACACAAAAGCAAATACTTGCACCCAATGCGATCAAGAGGGTTGTCAATCCCCTAGGCAGTTACTTGCAAGGATTAAATCTTGTAGTGGTAGACATATAAATTGTAAAGATAAAATAAAATAAAATAGAAAATTGCAGCAAGGTATTTTTTGTTTTATGTATGATAAAAGTAGACCCCGGGGGGCATAGTTTTCACTATAGGCTTCTCTCTGAACACATAGCATGCGGTGGGTAAACAAATTACTGTTAGGCAATTGATAGAAAAACGCATAGTTATGAAGATATTCAAGGCAATGATCATGTATATAGGCATCACGTCCAAGACAAGTAGACCAACTCCTGCCTGCATCTACTACTATTACTTCACCCATCAACCGCTATCCAGCATGCATCTAGGGTATTAAGTTAATAAAAACAGAGTAACACCTTAAGCAAGATGACATGATGTAGACAAAATAAACTCAACTAATATGAATAAATCCCATCGTTTTATCCTTAATGGCAACAATAGAAATATGTGTATTGTCCCTTTCTGCCACTGAGATAGAGCACCACAAGATTGAACCCATCACAAAGCACCTCTCCCACTGAAAATAAATCAATCTAGTTGGCCAAACCAAACTGATATATCGTAGAGAAATACAAAGCTATTACGATCATGCATAAATAAATTCAGAAAAGACTCGAATATTTCTCATGAATATTCAGATCACAAACGCACAATTTATCATATCCCAACAAACACACCGAAAAAGAAGATTACATCGGATAGAACTCCAAGAACATCGAGGAGAACATGGTATTGAAGATCGAAGAGAGAAAAGTTGCCATCTAGCTACTAGCTATGGACCCGTAGGTTTGTGGTAAACTACTCACGCATCATCGTTAGCGTAGCAAGGTTGATGTAGAAACCCTCACTGATATGTTCCCCCTCCAACACACTACCGGAGAAGGCCTCCAGATGGGATCGCGGAAGAACAGAGACTTGCGGTAGCAAAAGAAGTGTTTCAGTTGGCTCTCTGATGGTTTGTGAATATTTGTGAATTTATAGAGGCAAGATTTGGTCAAGATGTCCCACGAGGGGCCCACAAGCCTAGGGAGGGGCCCCACTGGGGCGCGCCCTCTGAGATTGTCACTCCCTCGTGACTCCTCCGGTCTTCTCCCGAACCTTCTAGGGTCCATTTTGCTCCAGAAAAAATTAATCCAATTTTTCCCATTTGGACTTCGTTTGATATTGATTTTCTGAAAAGCAAAAACAAGCAAAAAAAGGAACTGACATTGGGCAGTGAGTTAATAGGTTAGTCCCAAATAATTATATAAAATTGCATATAATTGCATATAAAGCATCCAAGATTGATACTATAATAACATGGAACAATAAAAAATTATAGATACGTTAACGTTGGAGACGTATCAAGCATCCCCAACCTTAATTCCTACTCATCCTCGAGTAGGTAAATGATAAAAACATAATTTTTTATGTGGAATGCTACCTAACATGTCCATCATGTAATCTTTCTTTTAGGGTATGAATATTAAAAGATGAGTGATTCAAAGCAATAGTCTATAATTTGATATAAAGACATCGATAATTAGGCATACCAACAAACAATCATGCCTTTCAAAATAAAAATGATAAAGGATGCTATCCCTACAAAATCATATAGTCTTGTCATGCTCCATCTTCCTAACACAAAGTATTAATCATGCACAACCCCGATGACATGTCGAGCAATTGGTTCATACTTTTTAACGCGCTTCAGCTTTTTCAACCCCCACGCAATACATGAGTGTGAGCCATGGATATAACACTATGGGTGGAATAGAATACAATGATAGAGATCAATAAGGGGAAGTCCAAAACGAAGATAGTCTCACATTGACGCGACTAATCAGTGTGCTATAGAGATGCCCATCAATTTATGTCAATGTGAGGAGTAGGGATTGCCATGCAACAGATGCACTAAGAGCTATAAGTGTATTAGAGCTAAAACTAAAAACTAAGTGGGTGTGCATCCAACTTGCTTGCTCGTGAAGACCTCGGGCCTGTGAGGAAGCCCATCATCAGAATATACAAGCCAAGTTCCATAATTAAAAATTCCCACTAGTATATGAAAGTGACAACTCAGGAGACTCTCTGTATGGAGAACATGGTGCTACTTTGAAGCACAAGTGGGGAAAAGGATAGTAACATTGTCCCTTCTCTCTTTTTCTCTCATTTTATTTATTTATTTATTTCCTTTTTTGTCGGGCTCTTTTTGGCCTCCTTTTTCCCTCTTTTTTTATTTCCTCACTGGGACAATGCTCTAATAATGATGATCATCACACTTTTATTTACTTACAACTCAACAATACAACTCGATAACAAAACATATGACTCCATATGAATGCCTCTGGTAGTGTACCAAGATGTGCAATGATCTAGCGTAACATGTATAAAATGATGAATAGTGGCTGAGCCACAAATACTATGTCAGCTATATGATCATCCAAAGCAATATGACAATGATGATGTGTGTCATATAAACGGAACAGTGGAAGTTGCATGGCAATATATCTCAGAATGGCTATGGAAATGACATAATAGGTAGGTATGGTGGCTGTTTTGAGGAAGATATAAGGAGGCTTATGTGTGATAGAGCGTATCATATCACGGGGTTTGGATGCACCGGTGAAGTTTGCACCAACTCTCGAGGTGAGAAAGGTCAATGCACGGTACCGAAGAGACTAGCAAATTGCGGAAAGGTAAGAGCGTGTATAATCCATGGACTCACATTAGTCATAAAGAACTCACATACTTATTGCAAAAGTCTATTAGCACTCGAAGCAAAATGCTACTACGCATGCCCCTAGGGGGTAGATTGGTAGGAAAAGACCATCGCTCATCCCCGACTGCCACTCATAAGGAAGACAATCAATAATAAATCATGCTCCAACTTCATCGCATAACTAGAGACTATATGTGCATGCTTCGGGAATCATAAACCTTAACACCAATATTCTTACTAAACCACAATCATTCACTAGTACCTCCCACATATCACCACCTTAATATCGCAAAACTATTGCAAGGAATCAAACATATCATATTCAGTGATCTACATGAAAGTTTTTATTATATCTCTCTTGAATACATATCATATTAGGACCAATTACATGACACGTGCATATTGCCATTACTATTTATTAAACTATCAAAATTATTTAATTTAAGCATGAGAGTGCAACAATTTCTTTAAAACCTAGCCACCGCCGTGCTCTAAAAGATATAAAAACTTTAGATCAAATTCTGAAAAATGACCATACTTATGTAATGATCTTAACAATGACCATACTTATGTAACTCTACAAATTCTGATAAATTATGACAATGTGGAAAATTTGTATATAAATCATGCATAAAAAATTTAGATCAAAAGCATGTTCCAGTGATTTTTAAGAATTATTGGACTAAGCGTAAAAGTTTCTGTTTTTTCATAGCATCAAGTCAACTACCAACCAAATCATCCCAAAGGCTTTACTTGGCACAAACACTAATTAAAACATAAAAACATAATCATAATAGCAGCATAATTGTGTCAACACTCAAAAACAGAATTATAAAAAGAAAAATATGATAACTATTAGGTTGCCTCCCAACAAGCGCTATTGTTTTACGCCCCTAGCTAGGCGTAAGGCATTGTTTCAAGTGTTGTCATCTTTCAAATTAGTTCTATAGGTGGCCCTCATAATAGATTCATATGTTGCATTAATTCTCTTTCTAGGGAAGTGTTCCATCCCTTTCTTTAATGGAAATTGGAACATTATTACCTTCTTTCATATCAATAATAGCACCTATGGTACGTAGAAAAGGCCTACCAAGTATTACAGGACAAGACGGATTGCAATCAATATCAAGCACAATGAAATCAACGGGCACATAATTTCTAATAGCAAGAATAAGAACATCATTTATTCTACCCAATGGTTTCTTAATAGTTGAATTCGCTAAATGCAAATTAAGGGAACATTCATCCATATCGGTAAGGCCTAGCACATCATATACATATTTTGGTATAGAGGAAACGCTAGCACCCAAATCGCATAGAGCATTACATTCATAATCTTTAATCTTTACTTTAATAGTACGTTCCCATTCATCCTATAATTTCCGAGGTATTGAAACCTCCAACTCTAGCTTTTCTTCGTGAGCTTTTATCATAGCTTCTACAATATGTTTAGTGAAAGATTTATTTTGTTCATAAGCATTGGGTGAATTTATCATGGATTGCAACAAGGAAATACATTAAACTAAAGAACTATTATCATAATTAAAGCCCTTGTAATCCAAAGTAGTGGGCACAT
Source organism: Triticum aestivum (assembly GCF_018294505.1). Lineage (NCBI taxonomy): Eukaryota > Viridiplantae > Streptophyta > Magnoliopsida > Poales > Poaceae > Triticum > Triticum aestivum. The sequence continues at coordinate 115,372,779 of NC_057802.1, forward strand.
CATTATTTCAGTCTTGACCTCTCCAAACCGACCTTTATCATCTTTATCATTAAGATCATCACCATCCAAACAATTGGGATGCCTTCTAGCTAAAGTTGACTCATATCCAGTCCCTTTTTCATCGAGTTTTATATTTCTAAACAACGATTCAATATATGAGACACCAACCATTTTAATATCTTCATCATAATTATCTTGCAAATGAGATTCTAGTTTGGCAGCCATCTTGTTTACTAGGGTAGTTTGTGTATCCGAAATTTTTCCTATGAAATTTTCAGTAAGAGCAAGTTGAGATTGAAGGTTGGCAACTTCTTTATTAACCTCATCTAGTTTTTTACCAATAGCATCTAATAAGGTAGAGTGTTCTTTAAGCTCCTCAATAAAGAATCTATTGTGCTCAAATTGTGTAAACATGAAGTCCTTCGTAGTTTTCTCGATTCCAGCCAACCTTTTATGATAAGAACTATCGTAAAATTTGTCGTAAGACATGGTGAAAAAGCAAGCAAATGAGCAAACAAAAATATGTTTGTGTTTTTGTAAAATTGTTTTAGAAGTGGGGGAGATGAAAACGAGAGGCAGAGGCAAATAAAAATAAGGGCAACTAGATGATAGTTTGTGCGAAGGTACTTGATAGGTTTTGATGATGTCTTCCCTGCAACGGCGCCAGAAATTCTTCCTGCTACTTGTGAGCTGCGTTGGGATTTCCTCGAAGAGGAGAGAAGATGCAGTACAGTAGAGATAAGTATTTCCCTCAGTTAAGAACCAAGGTTATCAATCTAGTAGGAGAATCACACAAGCCTGGTGAACAGCACCCGCACACACAAAAGCATATACTTGCACCCAATGCAATCAAGAGGGTTGTCAATCCCCTTGGCAGTTACTTGCAAGAATTAAATCTTGTAGTGGTAGACAGATAAATTGTAAAGATAAAATAAAATAAAATAGAAAATTGCAGCAAGGTATTTATGTGTTTTATATATGATAAAAGTAGACCCGGGGGCATAGTTTTCACTAGAGACTTCTCTCCAAACACATTGCATATGGTGGGTAAACAAATTACTGTTGGGCAATTGATAGAAAAGCGCATAGTTATGACTATATTCAAGGCAATGATCATGTATATAGGCATCACGTCTGAGACAAGTAGACTGACTCATGCATGCATCTATGATACGTCTCCAACGTATCTATAATTTATGAAGTATTCATGCCATGTTTACAACAATTCAAGATGGTTTTGGTATGATTTGAATGGAACTAACCCGGACTGACGTTGTTTTCAGCAAAACTACCGTGGTGTTGGTTTTTGTGCAGAAATAAAAGTTCTCCATATGCAGCGAAACTTTTTGACGATTTTTTTGGAACAAAAGAGGCACTAGAAGCTTCGTGGGAGGACCATGGGGTGAAGGAGGTGGCCACTAGGCACCAGGGTGCGCCACCCCCCTCTCATGCGCCCTGGTGGGTAGTGGGCCCCTCGAAGCCCATCTCAGCGTGAGACCGACGCCAAAAATCCTAGAAATGCATAAACCCCCAGAAATAACCCTAGACGAGAAGTTCTGCCGCCGCAAGCCTCTATATCCACAAAAACTCAATCGGGAGCCCATTCCGGCACCCTGCCGGAGGGGGAAATCATCACCGGAGGCCATCTTCAACATCCCGGCGGCCACCATGAAGCCCTCGGGGCTGACGGTTTGTACCCGTAGCTATGTGTTTGATCTCTCTCTCTCTCTATCGTGTTCTTAATTTTGCATGATCTTGATGTACCGCGAGCTTTGTTAATATAGTTGGATCATATGGTGTTTCTCCCTCTCTATCTTGTTGTGATGAATTGAGTTTTTACCTTTGAGGTTTCACTTTTATCGGATTGAATACTTTGTTGGATTTGAGAACACCTGATGTACGTCTTGCATATGAATACCCGTGGTGACAATGGGGTATTATGTTGATCCACTTGATGTATGTTTTCGCACTCAACTCACGGATTCCCGTGGTGACATTGGGGTAATCTATGCATACGGGTTGATGCACATTTTCGTCTTTTTTTCTCCAGTAGAAATCTTGGGGCACTCTTTGAAGTTCTTTGTGTTGGATTGAATATTATGAATCTGAAGTTGTTTGATGCATATCGTATAATCAACTCACAGATACTTGTGGTGATATTGGAGTATCTAGGTGACATTAGAGTTGGTTGATGTGTATGATATTGTGTTATTTTAGTATGAACTCTAGGTTGTTTGTGATACTTGCTTGTAGGAATTGCTCAATGGATTGATCGGAAACAATAGCTTTGAGGGGGTTCCGTACCCTACAAACAATTTCATCTTATGTTCTTTGCTAGATAAGAACTTTGGAGTGATTCCTTGTCGCACATTGAGGGATGGTTATATGATCCAATTATATTAGCATTGTTGATAGATTACACTAGTGAAAGTACGAAACCTAGGCCTTGTTTTCAAGCATTGCATTATCGTTTGTTCTTACTTTTATCAATTGCTACCTTGCTGTTTTTATATTTTCAGATTACAAAAACCTATATCTACTATCCATACTACACTTGTATCACCATCTCTTTGCCGAACTAGTGCACCTATGCAATTTACCATTATATTTGGTGTGTTGGGGACACAAGAGATTTCTTGTATTTGATTGCAGGGTTGTTTGAGAGAGACCATCTTCATCCTACGCCTCCATGGATTGATAAACCTTAGGTCATCCACTTGAGGGAAATTTGTTATTGTCCTACAAAACTCTGCGCTTGGAGGCCCAACACGAGTCTACAAGAACAAGTTGTGTAGTAGACATCAATCTACTATTATTACTCCACCCATCAACCGCTATCCAGCATGCATCTAGGGTATTAACTTAATAAAAACAGAGCAACGCCTTAAGCAAGATGACATGATGTTGACAAAGTAAACTCAACTAATATGAATAAACCCCATCATTTTATACTTAATGGCAACAATAGAAACATGTGTCTCGTCCCTTTCTATCACTAGGATAGAGCACCGCAAGATTGAACCCATCACAAAGCACCTCTCCCACTGAAGATAAATCAATCTAGTTGCCCAAACCAAACAGATAGATCACAGAGAAATACAAAGTTGTAACAATCATGCATAAATAAATTCAGAAAAGACTCAAATATTTCTCATGAATATTCAGATCATAAACCCACAATGCATCAGATCCCAACAAACACACCTGAAAGTGCAACTATCCCTGGGTCAAGATAAATATTTCAGGAAAGCTCAATGATTGGCATGGCATGGATTAGAAATGTGGACCCCTCAAAATGCTAAGGACAAAAGATTGGCTCAAACTCTAAAGCTCAAGACTCTACATTTTTACTTTTAGTGGTCCAAGATCACATTGAGTCCATAGGAAAAGCCAATACTATTAAAAGGGGATGAGGTGTTGCTTAATGGATTTCTTGCTCAAAATGCTTACTGATATGCTCCAAAAACCCTCAACCACTTTCTCATATCCACATATGTCCCAAACCAAAAGTGAAACTCGGCCCCACCGAAACATTCTATCCGGCACCACCAAGTTCATTTGACATAGCCACTGCCACAAACCCTAGTCACTTCGGTCTCACCGATAGGGATCTCGGTCTCACCAAGATGGGATTGCAAACTCTCTGTTTCCCTTCGTAACGTTTCGGTCCAACCAAGATGAGCGATCGGTCCCACCGAGTTTGCAATGCAAACTCTCTGTTTCCCCTTCGTAACATTTCGGTCTCACCGAGATGAGCATATCGGTCCCACCAAGTTTGCCCGACCAACTCTCTGGTTAGCTTATTACCAAAATCGGTTCTACCGAGTTTGTGTAATCGGTCTCACCGAGATTACGTTATGCCCTAACCTAATGAAATCGGTCCCACCGAATTGACATGTCAGTCCCACCGAATACCTAACGTTCACATTTTGAACTAAATCGGTCTGACTGAGTTTCATTATTCGGTCACACCGAGTTTGGTGATTTGTATGTAATGGTTAGATTTTGTGTGGAGGCTATATATACCCCTCCACCCACTCTTCATTCGTGGAGAGAGCCATCAGAACATGCCTACACTTCCAGCATACATTTTCTGAGAAAGAACCACCTACTCGTGTGTTGAGGTCAAGATATTCCATTCCAACCACATAAATCTTGATCTCTAGCCTTCTCCAAGTTGCTTTCCAGTCAAATCATCTTTCCACCAAATCCAAATCTGTGAGAGAGAGTTGAGTGTTGGGGAGACTATCATTTGAAGCACAAGAGCAAGGAGTTCACATCAACACACCATCTATTACCTTTTGGAGAGTGGTGTCTCCTAGATTGGTTAGGTGTCACTTGGGAGCCTCCGTCAAGATTGTGGAGTTGAACCAAGGAGTTTGTACGGGCAAGGAGATCGCCTACTTCGTGAAGATCTACCCTAGTGAGGCAAGTCCTTCGTGGGCGATGGCCATGGTGAGATAGACAAGGTTGCTTCTTCGTGGACCCTTCGTGGGTGGAGCCCTCCGTGGACTCGCGCAACCGTTACCCTTCGTGGGTTGAAGTCTCCATCAACGTGGATGTACGATAGCACCACCTATCGGAACCACGCGAAAAATCTCCATGTCTACATTGCGTTTTCTCCCTCCAAACTCCTCCCTTTACCTTCATGTGCAATGTTTTACATTCTGCTGCTATACTCTTAGATTTGCATGTGTAGGTTGTTTGCTTGACTAGTCCTAAGTTGCTAAAATCTGCCAAGACTTAAAATTGGGAAAAGGCTAGATATTTATTTGGTCAAGTAGTCTAATCACACCCCCTCTAGACATACTTTCGATCCTACAAGTGGTATCAGAGCTTTGGTCTCCATTTGCCTTGATTTCCAGAGCTTTTGGTGATCATAGCCTTGGTTTCACAACCTAGGAGAGTATGGCATCTAGCGAGGGAAATTACCACCGTAGAGGTCCTTACTTTGATGGTACTAATTTTGCTAGTTGGAAGCACAAGATGAAAATGCATATTCTTGGACATAACCCCATCGTTTTGGCTATTGTGTGTATTGGCTTGCAAGGTGAATTCTTTGATGTGAGAGAACCGAACCGTGAAGCTACCGCGGAAGAGTTGAAGATGCTGCAATACAATGCTCAAGCTTGTGATATTCTCTTCAACGGATTGTGCCCCGAAGAATTCAACAAAATCAGCCGTCTTGAGAATGCAAAGGAAATTTGGGATACTTTGATTGATATGCACGAGGGTACAGACTCCGTCAAGGAATCCAAATTGGATGTGCTTCAAAGTCAACTTGACAAGTTCAAAATGAAGGATGGTGAAGGTGTCGCTGAAATGTACTCTGGGCTTGCTCTCATCACAAATGAGATTGCCGGCTTAGGAAGTGAAGAGATGACCGATAGATTCATCATCAAGAAGATCCTAAGAGCCTTGGATGGAAATATGATACCGTGTGCACATTGATCCAAATGATGCCCAATTACAAAGATCTCAAGCCAACGGAAGTCATTGGAAGAATTGTTGCTCATGAGATGTCACTTAAGGATAAGGAAGAGCTCCACAGCAAGTCAAGTGGTGCTTACAAAGCATCATGTGATGCTCCCACATTATAAAGTGAGAAACAAACCTTCAATGAAGATTTGAGCCTAATGGTGAAGAATTTCAACAACTTCTACAAGAGTAGAAGCAAGGAAAGAAGTTCCAAGTCAAGGTCCTACAATGACAAAAGATCTTCAAGTCATGAACAAAATTGCTACAATTGTGGAAGACCCGGACACTACTCCAATGAGTGTACGGCTCCCTACAAAATAAGAGAAGATTCTCCCAAAAGAAGAAGTAGAAGAGAAGAATCACCACCAGGAGAGAGAAGGAGTAGAGATGATCGTTATGAACGAAGAACCTCTCGGAGAAGCAAGGATCCGGGAAGGAAGGACAAATCATCAAAGAGCTACACAAAACGAAGACATCAAGCTCATGTTGGTGAATGGGTATCCGGCTCCGACTCCGACCATCACTCCGAAAGAAGTTATCACTCCGACTCCGAATATACTCAAGATGAAGGTGTTGTCGGTCTAGCACTTGTGTCAACCAACTCCTACGACATATTTGACTCACCAAATGAAGGAATTGGAAGATGCTTCATGGCTAAAGGCCCAAAGGTATCACACCCCGAGTATGTTGATTTCAATAGTGATGAAGATGATTTGCTAGGAGATGATGATTTACTTGTTGACAACTCTAGTTATGAAAACTATGATGAACTTGCTATTAATCATGCTAATCAAGATAAAACGAATGACGATGATAAGAAGGAGATTGAGCGTCTAACTAAAGAACTAAACACTCTTAAGTTAGCTCATGAAACTACCTTGGAAGATCATCGAGAACTTTTAAAGACTCATGAGAAGCTACGCTTTGAAAAGCTCAACCTTGAGCAAGAGCATGAGTTCTTAAAAGCAATCAATGATGATCTTCGCAAGAAAAGTTCTTCTTACATTGCCAAGCATTTACTCTTGTCTACTTACATGCCACAAGTAAAATCTAGCAACAAGAGTAAGAAAGATTCTTCATCTAGTAGTAACAATAATCATGCTAAATCCAATGTTGTTGCTTCTAGTAGTTATCTTGATTCCACTAATGATTCTCTTAGCCAAGTTACACTTGAGCAAGAAAATAACTTATTGAAGGGAATTATAGAGAAAGGTGTTTACAAGAGCCTTGCCGGAAGTAAGCAATTTGAGGAAATTGTACGCAAGCAAGGAAGGCACCGGAAGAATCAAGGTGTTGGTTTTGAACGAAAGTTCAATGCCAATGGAGTTGAGTGGGAAGAAGATCAATACCCCAAGACGAAGTTTGTTCCTCAACAAGAGAAGTATGATCCTACTTCTTTCCAAGGAACACAAGCTCAAGATGATCTTCTACCACAAGACCACAAGCAAAAAGGCAAGGACAAGCTTCAAGAAGAGATTGATGCATTTGAAGAAGCTCCCAAGGCCTTGGTCAAGTGGGTTCCCAAGACTACATCAAGTTCTACTACATCAAGTATGACTACAACTCCAAGGATTCCCATCAAGATGATGTGGATCCCGAAGAGGAAGAACTAGAGAGTTCTTGAGGGTGACTCCGCCAACATACTTCACTCATATCTTTTGGCAAGGACTTGTGCAAACAACTTCCACATCTTGCACTAGTTCAAGGAGTCACAAACCCTCTTGTTGGTAAGACAAGGGACAAGGTAACCTAATGCTTTCATGGACATCATCTTGTGTGTACATCACTCTATGTCTATGGATATCCTTGTTTGTTCCTTGTGGGACTAACCCGTGTAGGTATTGAAAGTGCAACCCACTTCAATGGATTGCTCCAAATGACCTACATCAACATTGAGCATCCACATCTTCAACATCTACATGAAGTCATCATCGACAAAACCCAAGGTTAGTTCATCCCTCTTAGGGGGGATATCACATCTAGGGGGAGCTTTACTCTAAGAATTGAGCTAAAGCAACTCTAATGGTGTGAACACAACAATGCTTTATGTAAAAGTGGTAACCCCACTTGTGCTTAAACGATGAGTATGACCTATGATCAAATGTTCTCATTTGACTCCTAAGTCAATATACTCATATATAGATGACCTAGTCATCGCCAAATTGCTTGATAGATGCTAGAGTGCTTGTGCATGCTTTGTCACATATTTCATTTGCCATTTTATTGTGTGAGCATGTTGATTGCATATTTTACTCATTCGAGGACATCCATTTGTTGCTTTGATTGTTTGGCCTTTTCTCTTTTGCCAAATGGATGGACAAGAATGCCTAAGAACACCCTCTAGCTATCTATGCTTTTATCGTCTCAAACTCTATTTATGCTACATCACAAAGTTTGATCAAGTCAGATTCGAACCACTCTGTGTGAGGAGCACTCGGAGTCCCCAATTTGTCATAGACTTAAACTTCCAAAACCTCTTTGTGTATTTCGGTATGACCGAGTCATCCACTTCGGTCACACCGAGTTCACTAAGTTGATCTAGGTTTTCCATCTCGGTGCAACCGATTTGAACTTTTCGGTCACACCGAGTTGCAGTAACCGCTTGCGATTCTGCATCTCGGTGCACCGAGTTGTTCCACTCGGTCACACCGACAGGGTCGGGATATATAAACCCACGGGTGAGATTTTGGAAATTTCTCTCCTCAGCCCGCGTGTGCCCTGCTCTGCCTCCTCGGGTCTCCGGAACTTCTCCTTGCCGCCAGCGACCTCCCGCCGCTGGTTTTCATCGCCGTCAATGGAATTCCGCTCCGCCGTTGTCGCCGTAGCGAACTCCCGCCGAACTAGGGTATGAGTTTGACTCTTTGTGCTATTTCCTTACTCTGATTCATAGCACATTGCTTTGACATGATCTTTACCACGTATGAAAACGATCTATCCATAGAAAACATCCTTTAGGTTAGATTTGATTCGAAAATTTAGGGTTAGGTCTCCGCCGAACTCATCTCGGACCGACCGAGCTGTAGAAATCGGTCTCACCGATTTGGCTTAGGCCATTGCACATGCATTTTCGGTCTGACTGAAAACTGCAAATCGGTGCGACCGAGTTCGACTCTTTGTGAAACCCTAGCAATCTCGGTGCCACCAAACTGTGACTCGGTCTGACCGAGTTCACTAGTTTAGGCTCCAAAATTGCTTCGGTATCACCGAGTTTAACAGATCGGTAGCTCCGAAATGCTTTCTGTGGAGAACTAAAACTAAGGTTTTTGAGCCATCTGTTTTGCAAAAACTCTGCACTTTTTATGCTCATCTATTCTACCTCATCTACATCTATTCATAGGGTTTGCTGTCAGTGTGATTGCCAAGATGTCTGACCAGAGTGACAGCCAGAACAGATCTGAAGAGCAAGTGCATATGAATGAGGACACTAGTCCCTCAAGCAGCTATGATGAGGGCAGCAGGAGCACGCCAAGTGACTTGCCCAAGGCAGCCACTAGAACAAGGAAGAAGAGAACCTCAGACTCTGAGGATGAGAACTATGTGGCTATTGAGGATGAGGCCACCCCAAGGAAGAAAGTGCTGAAGAAAGAGTATGGCACAGCTGCTGCAACTAAGCCAGGGTTGCATAAGAAGGCACCAGCAAAGAGAGTCCCAATGTCAAAGCCAAGGAAAATTCCAACAGGAGAAACCATGAAACTCACAATAGAATCAGATGATGGTGAGGTAGTTGGAGATGATAAGAAGAAGAAGAGGGCAAGGACCACATCTTCAAAGGTTCTTGGAAAATCAACTATGGTAAGAGATTCTGATGAAGAAGAGGAAGAGGAAGAGGATGCTGCACCAACACCCAAGTCTCAGAAGCTTATGGGAGATGCTATCAAGTCAGGGGCTGCAACATCAAAGCCTAAATCTGCTCCCAAAGCAACGGCTCAAGCTCAGAAGCCCATTAAGCCAAAGAGAAGCACTAGAAATATTCCTGCTGAAGAGAAGAACAAGGCCCCAATGCCTGAGGTTGAAGAAGAGGATGATGAAGCCCTAGTGCTAAGAAAACTGAAACCCAAGATTCCAGACCACAATGATGCTCATCTAGTGGCAGAGGACATGCACATCAGGAAAGATGCAGGACTGAGATTGTGGAGACAGTCTGATCCCTATGCTGTGAGGAGGAGGACTGCAGTTGACTACAGGTTTCACACCAAGGAACAACAAGATTTCTATGAGACTATTCTGCTTGACAAGAAGCCAATTGTCTGTGACATGATATGGATTGATTGGGAATACATCAAAGAGAAGGAAGATCACTTCCCAGGAGTATATGACAGCTTCAAAGCATGTGGTGTTGACAAGTTTGTTGGGCAGAAGCTCACAAAATGGAATGATGAGCTAATCATGCAGTTTTATTCTACTGCTTATTTCTATCCAGATGGGAGGATAGTATGGATGTCTGAAGGTACAAGGTACCAATCAACTGTTGAAGAATGGGCCAAGTTGATCAATGCCCCAGGAGAGCATGAGGATGACTTGGATGTGTATGCCAAGAAGAAGAAAGACCACAACTCTATGGCAAACATGTACAAAGAGATCCCAGATAAAGCTTTGGAGACACACAAGCTTGGATCTGTGCACTATTTGTTGTCTGGTCTACCCACTATCAACACCATCTTAAGGCACTTGCTACCCAAGTCTGGAGATCACAAGATGATTAGAGGACATTCCATCAACTTGCTGCAAATATTTGATGTGCCTCAAAAATTCAAGGTCATGAGTCTGATTATGGAGACAATCAAGAGGACAGTTGCTGACCAAAAGAGATCATGTGGGTATGCTCCACATATTCAGGTGCTCATCACCTCCAAGATGGGCACATGCACTTACTTGTTGGATAAGGAGCATCTACCCCTGTACCCTGAATTTGAAGACAACACAGTTGTGATGAATGAGGATGAACCTTCATCAGCACAAGCACAAGAGAAGAGAACTAAAGCTAAGGCAGAGAAAGCTGCAAAGATGCCCAGTGTAGAGGAAGCATCTCAAGTGTTCTTGAAAAGAAAACAAGATCAGCTAGCATATCTTATCCAATCTGCTTTGAGGATTGAGAAGGGCTTGGCCACCCTGACTCAGAATCAGGAGAGCTTGGAGAGGATCATAGAGACCAAGTTCTATGAACTTGATTTAAAAGTCACTGAGATTCAGACTACAGTTGAGCAGCTCCAGGAGGATGCAGAAGAGAAGAAGGGGAAGGCTACTACAGATGCTTTGAAGCAAGTGCCTAGAGGTCAGAGGTCTGCTGTAGTGTCAGTACCAGATTCTAAAGCTACAGCTTCAGTGCCACCTCCAGCAGCCACTCCACCAGCTCCAACTACATCAACTGATGCCTTTCTCCTTGGAGTTCTCTCTACACCACCTCCCAAAGACCAAGCCTCAGAGACGCATAGTACTATGCATTTTCGAACTTTTTGGTAACTTGTTGCCAAAGGGGGAGAAATGTATAGATCATAGGCTTCGAGAGAGAGTGTTTTGTTTCTTTGTCTCTCTTGCTTTTGGTTGGATTTTATTGTGTGCCTGGTTGATACTCTATGTCTGTGTGAGATACTTGTTTGATCATGTGCTTGATCATATGCTACTTTAATGCTTGCTTGGATGATATTATCTCTTATATCCCATATATGATCATTCACTTTGCTTGGTGATGAGTGCATGCTTTTAATTTCCATCATTTTGAGCGCTCCACCAAGATGTATATGACATGGAAGAGCATCCCATGATCCTAAACAATTTGCATTTGCATTCAAAAGCAATTTTTTAAATAATGCACAAATTTAGGGGGAGCTCTTGCTTATCACATACTTCTCAAAGCGACGATGTATTTCAATCTTATGATCATTTGTCGAAGCTTTGATCTATATGTTGTCATCAATTATCAAAATGGGGGAGATTGATAGTGCAACTATCCCTGGGTAGTTTTGGTAATTCCTAACAACATATAGCTCATTCAGCTAATGCTATTTCAAGATAAATATTTCAGGAAAGCTTAATGATTGGCATGGCATGGATTGGAAATGTGGACCCCTCAAAATGATAAGGACAAAAGATTGGCTCAAGCTCTAAAGCTCAAGACTCTACATTTTTACTTTTAGTGATCCAAGATCACATTGAGTCCATAGGAAAAGCCAATACTATTAAAAGGGGATGAGGTGTTGCTTAATGGATTGCTTGCTCAAAATGCTTAGTGATATGCTCCAAAAACCCTCAACCACTTTCTCATATCCACATATGTCCCAAAATAAAAGTCAATCTCGGCCCCATCGAAACATTCTATCCGGCGCCACCGAGTTCATTTGACATAGCCACTGCCTCAAACCCTAGTCACTTCGGTCTCACCGATAGGGATCTCGGTCTCACCGAGATGGGATTGCAAACTCTCTGTTTCCCTTCATAACTTTTCGGTCCAACCGAGATGAGCGATCGGTCCCACCGAGTTTGCAATGCAAACTCTCTATTTCCCCTTCGTAACATTTCGGTCTCACCGAGATGAGCGAATCGGTCCCACCGAGTTTGCCTGACCAACTCTCTGGTTAGCTTATTACCAAAATCGGTCCACCGAGTTTGTGTAATCGGTCTCACCGAGATTACGTTATGCCCTAACCCTAATGAAATCGGTCCCACCGAGTTGACATGTCGGTCCCACCGAATATCCTAACGTTCACATTTTGAACTAAATCGGTCTGACCGAGTTTCATTATTCGGTCACACCGAGTTTGGTGATTTGTGTGTAACGGTTAGATTTTGTGTGGAGGCTATATATACCCCTCCACCCACTCTTCATTCATGGAGAGAGCCATCAGAACATGCCTACACTTCCAGCATACATTTTCTGAGAGAGAACCACCTACTCATGTGTTGAGGTCAAGATATTCCATTCCAACCACATAAATCTTGATCTCTAGCCTTCTCCAAGTTGCTTTCCACTCAAATCATCTTTCCACCAAATCCAAATCTGTGAGAGAGAGTTGAGTGTTGGGGAGACTATCATTTGAAGCACAAGAGCAAGGAGTTCATCATCAACACACCATCTATTACCTTTTGGAGAGTGGTGTCTCCTAGATTGGTTAGGTTTCACTTGGGAGCCTCCGTCAAGATTGTGGAGTTGAACCAAGGAGTTTGTACGGGCAAGGAGATCGCCTACTTCGTGAAGATCTACCCTAGTGAGGCAAGTCCTTCGTGGGCGATGGCCATGGTGGGATAGACAAGGTTGCTTCTGCGTGGACTCTTCGTGGGTGGAGCCCTCCGTGGACTCGCACAACCGTTATCCTTCGTGGGTTGAAGTCTCCATCAACGTGGATGTACGATAGCACCACCTACCGGAACCACGCCAAAAATCTCCGTGTCTACATTGCGTTTGCTCCCTCCAAACTCCTCCCTTTAGCTTCATGTGCAATGTTTTACATTCCGCTGCTATACTCTTAGATTTGCATGTGTAGGTTGTTTGCTTGACTAGTGTTAAGTTGCTAAAATCTTCCAAGACTTAAAATTGGGAAAAGGCTAGATTTTTATTTGGTCAAGTAGTCTAATCACCCCCCCCTCTAGACATACTTTCGATCCTACAACACCGCAAAAGTAGATTACATCGGATAAAACTCCAAGAACATCGAGGAGAGCATGGTATTGAAGATCAAAGAGAGAGAACAAGCCATCTAGCTACTACCTATGGACCTGTAGGTCTATGGTAAACTACTCATGCATCATCAGTAGGGCAGCAAGGTTGATGTAGAAGCCCTCCGTGATCGATTCCCCCTCCGGCAGAGTACCGGAGAAGGCCTCTAGATGGTATCGTGAAAGAACAGAGAGATGCGGCGGCGGAAAAAGTATTTTGGGTGGATCTCTATTGGTTTGGGAATATTTGGTTGATTTATAGAGGCGGAATTAGGTCAAGATGTGCCACGAAGGGACCACAAGCCTCCCCCCCTGGCGCGCCCTCTAAGCTTGTCACTCCCTCGTGACTCCTCCGGTCTTCTCCAGAACCTTCTAGGGTCCCTTTTGTTCCAGAAAAAATTAATCCAAAGATTTTTTTTTCATTTGGACTCCGTTTGATATTGATTTTCTAAAAAGCCAAAAACAAGCAAAAATAGGAACTGGCACTGGGCACTGAGTTAATAGGTTAGTCCAAAATAACGATATTAAATTGCATATAATTGCATATAAAACATCCAAGATTGATACTATAATAGCATGGAACAACAAAAAATGATAGATACATTGGAGACGTATCGGTGGTGATGGTGGTGGTTTTACTTTCGGCCATGGTGGTGGTGGGGATTTTGGAGGTGGTGGATGTTTCAGCGTTGGTGGTGGTCGTCGTCGTTTTAGAGGTGGGGGTTTTGAAGGTGGTGGATGTTTCAGCATTGGTGGTGGCGGTGGTTTTGGAGGTGGAGGTGGTAGTGTTGGGGTTTGGGTTTTTGGATGTGGTAGTGGTGATGCTTTCCGCAATGGAGGTGGCGGTGCTTCGGCCAATGTAGTTGATGTTGATGCTCTGACCAATGAAGATAGTGGTGCTTCCAGGAAGCAAAGTGACCATTCTTCGGTAAATGTTGATGAAGATGGTGGTCGTGGTGCCATGGCTGGTGGTGGTAACGAAAATCTTGGCAACAATGATGTTGCTTGGTTTGATCATGACCGGTTGTGGCTTCATCATGTTTTATTTTGTTTGATTGCGCATTCCTAGGGACAAATTTGCTACCTCTTGATATTGCGCATGAGTTTTGATGTGAAATATTGTAGCATGCCTATTTTATATGAATTTTGTGCATCTACATGAATTCTAGTTCATGTCAATAGTTTCCCGCAAAAATATTTGCGGTACCGCGAGGGCTCTGGCGTGGAATCCTGCAAACTTGTACCGCATCGGAGCCCTCGCAGTACCGCAAATATTTTTGTGGGTGGCCCATATAACAATTTTGCGAGATGAGAATATAGCACACCTGCTAGAGTTGCTCTTATGCACCTCCCTTCACTCCTAACCCAAAACTCCGTCCTCCCCTCTAATTTCATGGTGGGTCCCACCATCCAACTAGAAATTTGTGTATCAACATGTAAATCCCCTCACCCGTAGAAAATCTTTTTTTCCTTTTGTTTTTTATTAATCATAAGGCAACTCATTATTCATATCGACGAATCCTCTATAATGCAAAATGGACAGACCAAACGACCAGAGAGCTCATTTGACCTTACCAACAAATGAGCTTTTGCACTATGACTAATTTTAACTACAAAGGATATGAGAACACTCGGCAGTCCTGAGAGCTCCGTCCACACACAATCTTGCCAGCTGTCCGGTTTTGCCCTCTTCAAATTTTTACCGTTTGTTTTTGCTGTCAATGCTCACTTTCGGATTTATTTGTACCCGAACTAACCATGCGATTCTTATTTTTCGAGGCGCGCATATAAGATAGAATGGAAATGCTTATTGGTGCACATTGGTTATGGGTAGGGTGAAACCTACTGATTAACCAATGTGAAACATGGTCCCTGCTCTCGCACGGTGGCCCACTCCACCCCTTGTTGGGTTGTTGCTCCCCAACAGAGCATGTTTGTCCGACCTCCACACCAAAGCTCCGGCCAGTAAGACTGCTCTCATGCTACCTTGCTTGACATCGACCTGCTAGGAAGAATGAAAACTCAACATATGACGGCGGCTGCTGCTCAAACGACTGTCGTGTGTCTCCTCGTCGATCGTCGCTCTAGGTTGTGAAGCTATTCTTCACGGTTGTGGCTGTCGAGCAAGATAAAGAGGAGATGCAGATCTGCATGCGCACTGACTGGTGTCTCGAAAGGTGAAGAGGTTCGTTGGTTTGTTTTCCTACCTCCTCTTTGCAATGAGAGACTAGTCGATAGATTGCGCCACCGCCTCCTTGCCTCTGCGCCATGACCAGCGCCCCTCTGCCTCCACTACCCCTCCTCTGCCCTGCCTCATCCTCCGCAGAGGAGCATGGGATGATGAGTGTGGTGTTTGCGGACCTCCCATCCAGCAATGGTTGATGCCAAGATGAGCTTCCCCAGTCCTTCTTACCCCCCACTCATGGTCTCTCCCTTCTACCCATCTATGCAAGGCATGTAAGCAGTCCTTTTTCACTGTATTACCCCTTTTATTTTTTGTAGACCAATACATCATTAATTTTAATTTTGATTGTAGATCACATCCTTTGTCGGGCCAGCTGCTACCCTGGGCATTGTTCACTTGCTTGTTTCTTACATAAATGCAATAGCACTTTGACTATATGTCCTATGCCCATTTTGGATTTAGTGTGAATATTGAGGTTGTATCCCATATGAAATTTTAAAGTTTATTCTAGCTTATGTTATTTTATCAATTATCCCCACCCATTGTGATGTGTATGTAGATATGCTTCATGGATAGCATGATTTTAGATTGCTTGCTCGTCGTCTTCTTTGCCCTCGACATGTAGAGACATGTGGTGGGTCATGTTGGCTACGACTGCTGGTTGTAGATAGAATTGGCGCAGAGGAATCCCTAAGCGGCCAATGGATCGTGCTGGAAGATAGAAGGAGTCGGAGGTCATCTCCTATAGGTATGGTTCGGTAATAAAATTTGGAATCGGGTGTGGATATTGACTTTCACATGTCAATTTTTTACTAATGTTGCAATCATTTTAATGCCCCTATTTAAATGTTTTTGGCATAGGGTGGAGATTAAATGAGTTTGTTTCTTACTGACACAAATATTGTTGGAAATTGACGAGCTAAGAGAAGTAAAGCCGCCTAAAACTTTTTAGAGCATTAGGGAGCCAAAGGTATCCCCGGTTCCATTGCACGGGATGAAACCAATAGGCAGTAACAAAGTGCAAATTTTGGATTACAATAAAATCTAAGGCCGCTGCTGCAAGATTAAGGACTGAAGACTAGAAGACTAAAAGTTCAGAGACGAAACTAGATAGGAAAGTTTTGTTTGTAGCAACATGCAGAGGATTATTATTACAGGAATAGAGAGTCATTAGCGGAAACAGGCGGACATTATGTCGTTATCGAGCCCTCTTCAGATGTGACAACCTTCAGTCCCATGTGCCAGGGATTCCTCTACGCCAATTCTATCTACAACTAGCAGTCGTAGCCAACATGTCGTAGCCAACATGTCGTGGGTCATGTTGGCTACGACTGCTGGTTGTAGATACAAACACCTTATGTCGTTATCGAGCCCTCTTCAGCAATATGTTCCCACTTCCACTTCTTCATCGATGTTTGATTTGGAGAGCATGGCAGCTCCAGCGGAGACACTGGGCTGGCGACAACATTCTTGAGTCCAGGTCTTGATGAGAGAGGGCTATTGGGAGGGGTGGCTCGAGTCCCTCGCACACGCGAAATACATGACATGGATAGTTTTGATAGCAGGCCTTGATCCAGAGCGACTCTCAAAGTAGAAATCATCACCCAACAGTTAGTAGGTTTGGTTTCCTAACTAATTCTGAGGGCATCGTGGAGAAGGCATCCACCGTCTCCACCTAGTGTTTGAAAATTATCCTCCATCTCTTTAGGGTAGTGAGTATAAACCACCAGTCCTACTTAACATCAGACCAGACAACATTATTGAACACATGTGCATTTCTAGTTTTCCACAATGACCAAAGAGTACAAGCACAAATAGAGTTCAATGCAGAGTGATTCTTGATGGCTGGCCAGCAATGGAAAGATAATATGAGCCCAGAGGCAACTTAAAAAACACATGCATCCAAATGTTTTTAGATACTACACAATCAAAGAATAAGTGTTGCACACTCTTAGATTCAGAGCAAAACAAACAAGTAGGGTTTTATCAATCCCTCCTTTAGGAGGTTGTCTTTTGTCATGACCTTATTATTAGCAAACACACACAATAAGACATGAACCCTTGGGGGAACAACAATCACCCAAATAGAAGGAATGTAGTTAGGCTACACACCACTGAAATTGATGATGCCACGCCGCTATATATACGTGGACAACCCCTGTAACATCAGCATTCCACTTTCGCTTGCGATCTCCTCTCTGCACCACATCCGCCATGGTCTCGAGCTACAAATCCCTATGGGGGAGCCTGTCTGACAAACCGAAGCAGGAGCTCTTTGTCATTGTCACCAGCTGAAAGACCCAATGATCTTGTCGGATACAGGCTGGCTTGCCGGCAAGCTCACCAGAGGGAAGCGACGCGAACGAGCCAATGGAAGAGGCGGCCAACGACGAGTCAATGCCACCACCCTTGTTGGTCCATGCCGGTGTTGCAAATATGCCCTAGAGGCAATAATATTGTATTATTATATTTCCATTATTCATAGTTAAGAGTTTATATTCCATGCTATAACTGCTATGATCCTGGAATATGCGATTCAGTGGAAAACTCATATGCACGTGTGGTATGATAAATGATAAACAATAGGTTTCGGGTCTCGCCTCTAAGGCTGGCTCGAGTGTTGTTGGTGATCACGTTTTCTGGATCTTACGATATCATTAAGTGTAACGATAGTCCTAAAACAACAATGCGGGTATGATGTTGGAAGAACAATCATATTGAATCGACCCAATATTTGTCTGTCATACTATGTGATCATATTGTTTGAAATCATTTGTTATAACATGGAGTGTTAGCATGTGTTTTAGTTCCTTAGACCATGAGAGTGTCTCGGTCACTTCCTACCAGACGGTGGGCTTTGGGGTTGCTCGAACGTCATCTGTAACAAGGTGATCATAACGACAACTTTTAGGCACACCAGAAAGTTTAACAAGTGACCGGATAGCTCGAGAGTGGGATTTGCTCCTTCGATGATGAAGAGATATTCTTAGGGCCCTCTCGGTGTGACGGCATCCATCATCATCTGTCTAGACATAGGTGACTAAGTCACAGGGATGCCGGAACACGTCAACGAGAAAGAAGAACAAAACTTGTAACGGGAGCAATGGTATAGTGAGCATGGTGATGACTCAGTAGGATACCGATGCACACTAGGTTTTGTAAAGTATCACGAAGCAAAGGGAACAACACATGATAACCAAAGGTTCACTCAAATATCATTCATGTAATCTTAGGGACCGATATGGATGTCCATGATTCCGCTATCGGTCATTGAACGAAGGGGTTTCGTTCATGTTTATGATTTACCAAACCTATGGGGTCACAAGCTTAAGGTAATCACGATCTGCTGAGTGCTAGTAGGATGGGAGTGATGAGAATATATTTGTGGAATTGTTTCATTAATATCTGAAATAGTTCTGAGAGGTTCCGGAAGCATTTCGGGGTTACCGAAAGGGTATCGGTGAATATCGAGTAATATCAGGTATTACCGATTAATATATATAGGTGGAAAATGTTTCCGGGGATGTTAAATTATATATATAATGCTCTAAAAATGTTTAGAACAAATATATATTTAATTTAATATCAATGGGCCTAATAAGGCCAAGAGGTGGAAGGAAAATTGGGCCAAAAATGCCCAAGTGGGAAAGTGCCTCCCTTCCCTAAGGAAGGGGCCGAATTGGGGAATGGGAGGAGTCAGACTCCTCCCCCCTTAGATGGCGCACCAAGGGGGATTCCTTACCCTTGATGGCAGCCCTCCCTGTCCCCTCTAACCTATATATACTAGAGGATTTCACCCTATGTAAACATAGGTTTTGGAGCCTCCTCTAGTTGATCTAGTTCTAGTTCTTGTTGGTCCTAGTTGACTAATTAGAGCTAGCCCTAGCCACCTCTAATCCTCATAATTAGAAACCCCATGTGGTTCTAATCTCCTCCCTCTAATTCTCCGGTGATGATTAGCTCTGGACGGTGAAGCGCTGCCGGATTGAGAAGATCGTACGCTTGCAACCAAGTAGGGAGGTCGTGCTTTCGGTCTTCCGTTCGAGGGATCGTTCACGGGCGGTTTGCGAGATGGTCATCGATGTTCGATGGACTTCAAGTATGATCTACACCGACCCGTCTATTTCCACTGCACTCCAGGAGTCGGTAACGATCATTGATCACAACCCGTTATGCATCTTCATATTGTTCCTAGGTGATCGTAGGGCGAAATTTTTTGTTTTCTACTACGTTTCCCAACAATGGCATCATCAGCAGGTTTATGAGTAGATGTAGGTTGCGATCTAGATCACATCTGATATGTGAGGGTTGGTGTTCTTGCTATGCTTCCCACTAGTGTTGCTTCGGTTCAGTTCATCGGCAGAATGATGTAGTTTTGCTACGAGGTTCTGACAATCGATCGGCTCTGGCTGTCGATGATCTGCTAACAGTTCCTTGGGCTACATCATAGTTGTGAATAGTGAACCGTCGAGTACACAAGATGGTGCCGAAGATGGATGATCTTCTAGGGGGTCACGCGTATTGACGAAGTTTAGTGTGGGGGACGGGACTTTTAATTAAGTCTCTCTTTCAC
Source organism: Triticum aestivum (assembly GCF_018294505.1). NCBI lineage: Eukaryota > Viridiplantae > Streptophyta > Magnoliopsida > Poales > Poaceae > Triticum > Triticum aestivum. Next base: position 115,392,665 of record NC_057802.1, read on the forward strand.
ACACCCCAAAACTTAATCTAGCATCAAGAACATCGCCTTGTTGTGCTTGCGTAGGTAGCTTGTCTTAATTGATAAAACTGGTTAATCACGTAAATAAAATTTTGCTAAAACCGATTAGAGGACGTCTAACTTGGTTTTGCAGGGTTTGCATATGATGTGGTATAGCCTTCGTCATGATAATGAGTTTATGTATGAGATGGTTATATAATGTAATGTTAAGTGGCCTGCGCATCATGGCATGATGACTCGAGCCACGAGATTGCCACCTTAATGTAAATATCATAGAGATAGATTACAGGTGATGGTGGCAAGACATACACGGTGAACCCCGTCAAGGAGAAGGTGTACCTAGGCGCGGGACGAGGTGCTATAATTTCGTGCCATGGCGGAATTTTAGATTTTGATGCCACGGCAACGCTTTTGAAACTGTTGCCATGACAACATTTTCTGAGATTGCCGCCACGGTAACGTTTTTGAAATGATTGCCACGGCAATGAAATATTGGCCGTCATGTTGCTTCAACTGAAGATTGAAGACGATCATGGAGAACTCCCGGCGCTAAGGGCTATACCATATCATGCTTTTATGAATTTCCTGAGATGTTTATCCCTTTGTTGTTTGCACCCTTTGATTGTGCAGTAGTCAATTATTATGGTGATCTCTCACAGTAAATATCAAGTTAAAAGGTGCTCTTCCTAGTTTTGCAACCGTCTATAACACGTAGCATTTCGGAGTGAGTCATGTCCACATGAGTACAAAGGGACGTGAGGTGTAAGACGGGGATGGTCAGACCATGCTTGCAGATAACACTCAGTTGTCTTGAAGTTCTAGCAGAATCGTTTTGAGCTCGGAGCACAGAGCATCTAAAGATGAACAAGAGTCATATGGAGATATGATCGGCAAAAGTTTGCCCACTGTTCAAAATCTCGTCATCGGTGATGTCCACATCAATGGCTGAGAACTAGGCTTGGATCTTGAATCACTCACTATCAATTATGAGAGATTTGATTTGAGTGGGAGCACAGTTATGTATTAATTAAGTTTATTAACTAGTGCAAATTAATTATGAACAATGTCTATGTATAGTTTGCATTATAGTTGTAGGATTATGGCTCACAGTTCCACCTTTGTTGTTGAAAATGATTGACTGTTATTTATCTGGTTGAAACTTTATGTTTGAGAGGACTGTCCTCTAAAAGTGCCAAGAAGGATTTTGTCCTACTGCATGTTTACAATATTCTCTTACTGATGTTATGCATGACGAGACTCACGTCCTTCGATCCAAAAGCTAAAATTGCATTACGGTCTGCTTGTTTCCGAGAAACCCGAACATCAAATTATTTGGGATAGTTATGTGATATTCTTGGAACTGAAAATTGTTTTCAGAAACAAACAAAGGCTAAAAGATATGCGGTATCTAAAGAAGTGTTTGCAAATTCTAGTGAAGTGTTCAACTATGTGTAAGACTAAAATGTGTAAGATCCGGAAGAAAGCCAGTCATTTGTTGACAGTGAAAACTTGTAGAGAAAGAACAAAACCGAAGGATGTAATGAGACTTACACACACCTAGGGATGTTTGGGGCTCATGCCACTCTTAAAGTTGTTGTGTCTTCTGAGAGTAAGAGAAATATTGAAGTAAAACTATAAGAAGTAAAAGGCAGAAAGAAAACAAGACTGGAATGTCCAGCTCGGGTATGAATGTCATACAAGTTATGAGATGCAGAGGTGGTTGGTCAAGTAAAGTGTAGTTCTTGGGAAAAATGATCAATTTTCTTATCACTGATTCTTCGGTACTTTGGTTAAAAAATTTAATCACAAGGATATCGACTCGATTGCATATTATTGCAAATCATTGCAAGAAACGTCAAACTTCATAAATGACCAACAAATAATGAGGATAAAATATTTTGATGGATTGTAAAAGGTTACAGTATTTCTATCGGTGTATTTCCTCTGTATTTTTTATCATAATTCATTTTAGAGTTTTTTGTACACTCTAGCCCATTGCATAGAAGTTGCAAGGAGGTTCTTCATGACAGAACAATAGTTGTTCGATGTTATGAAGGAGGTTGTCCATGACAGTGTTCGCACACGAACACGTCACCGTGTACCCTCGACACCGGGGGTGATGCACCGAGCTCATGTCGAAGGAGACCCGGTCGGAAGCGCGATACGCAAGCAATCCGGCAGGCGCTTTTGTAGACCCAAAACCCCACACGCCCGGGAGGGACCCCGTCAGGGCGCGCGGCGGCTATGGGCTGCCCTAGGTCGACCTGATCTCCCCCAGGGCCTTGAGGTTCGCCGCCCTGCAACAAGAAGAACAAACTAAGAACGAGGAAGAAGAAGAACAAAGGGAGGAGATAAAAGTAAAGGTAAAAAGTGGTAGATGAATTGATCGATTGTGTGTTGTTCAATCGGCCGTCACCTCTCATCTATTTATGAGGCGGCTGGACTTCCCGTATAAGAAAAGGACTCCAAATCATGTCCAAATCTTTTCAAAATTAACCGAACTCGGATTTAGGTAAGTCTGGAACATCAGTTCGATTTTTAGGTCCCACAGGCTACAAACGACCTCGGATGAAGACGAGCCCAAAAGCAAACTTGACCGTTTCGACGAGACGAGACGACCTGGCAGGGCTGCATTCCGATGGCTCTAACTTTTTCATACGAAGTTGGCTTGAGATGATTTTTATATCAAATTCAACCGTTTCGACGAGACGCACAACTTTCATGTTGAAACATTTTTCATCAGAGGCCATTCTAATTGAGTTTCGTGCCATTCTTTAATCTGGTGTCAACATGAGCATCTCTGAACTAGTCATAACTATTGCATAAGAGCTCCGTTTTAGACCATGTTCATATCCATCTCAATCTTCTTAAAGAGAACCATCCAGAGGTGACCTCCACTCATAAGTTTGAATTAGTCTTTATGTAACTTAAAGCTACTCTCTATGATTGTGCCGCTTTTGAGCGTCAACACATGCCCCCTTGTTTTTCGGCAAAGCTAGCATGCCGAAAAATAACTTCTTCCATGTTGATTCTAAGGACGATGTCAACACTCCATCGGCCATTCTGCATGTGCTTAGGGCGATAAGTATATATCGACCATTACTTGTTTGAATCCTTGATGCAAACTCGGGTGAAAACTTCTCAACTTCTATAACAATCCGGTGATAAAGTTCCATAGATATGTATCTCAAAGCCATCCTCCAAACCATACTGTTCATCCTTTTGCTAGGATTTTGCAGATAATCACGAATGAACTTTCTCCAATCCTTGCTTCGCCTGCATAAAAGTTTCACTAGTGGCCGAAGCGATGGGCTTCAGTTCGGCCTTACCTATTTCGATGATACTAAGCATTGGTTATTGATAGATATGCAATACACCCCATGATCAACATGGTAGCCAAATGCTCGCGGTGCCAATTATTTCCAATTGTCATGTCTAGATATATGAACAATTTGAAAGCCATCCAAGGAGAATATTACATCTAAACATGCCTCAAGATAAACTATAAGCGATTTGTTGAGACATTGATAACTGTTCATATTTGTTGCACTATTCATAACAAATCACCGAAAGCCTCAATATGTGTAGCACCTATGGCAACCAAAAGATCCAAACCAAATAACATTGCATATTCGGATTTGATTATTGAGCAATAAATATTTTAAGAGGCATACGAGGCTTCACAGAACAACATTATATGGAGATATATAAATAACACCAACACCATGGCCATTGTTATGAATTCAACCATCAAAACATAATCTCCATAGTACTTGTCTTGCTCTCCAATCGAACTAAGGACGATGTTAGAATTCCACACCGTCCATGATTAGATAGTTTCTTAGGGCGATAGTTAAGTATCGGCCATTAACATAAGGTCCATGTAGACCTCATCCAACAAAGCACGTATAGCCGAAAATAAACAAATGAAATAACAAATCAAGTATTTTGGCCCTCTGGATCAGCAACAAACTTGTAGCTAATCAAATGTATAGTGCTTTGGTAATACCCTTTCATGACATAAAAAATTATATTGCATCCATGGATCAAAATAAGCCCATGGAGGGTAACCAATCATACCTGGGGATGAATTCCATGGCAAAGACATCAATGGCATGTTTGACGAATATGGATGATGTGCTAACTGAAGATTTTCATGGGATGACGCACACCTTCGGCCTTAATTATTTTCTGCTTCCATCCTTCCCTTTCGTCACCTTTGTAACACTTGGTACAATAGAAGGACAGGCATCATTTTTATTTTGACTGTTCCTCTTGGGAACCCATGCCATGTTCTTGTTTCTCAGCTCTTGTGCACTAAGCTTTCGTAGCTCCTTCTTTTGCCAATACGATAAGCCGAGTGAGCACCTTGACTGTGATTTTGTTTCAACCAATGGCAACTCTTTTTGGGCCTTGTGCACCCTCAACTTCTTTTCTTCAGATTTGGCACTCTGATTTTTATCAATTGATTGCTTCACTTCTTTGCCTTTTGTAGCCAATGTCAACACTTTAATTGGATCTTTGTTATTTGGGATCAAATCTGAAGTAGCACACTTACAATCATCTTTCTTGACCCGGTATACTTGCTTGACCACCTCTTTTTTCGTCCATGGGGTCCGGAACGATTCCTTTTTATTGAAACGTTCTTTAACATATGATTGTTCATCAAACTGTGACCTTCTTGGAGCTACAGAATGTTGGTGAGATGGTGTAAAATAAGATGGAGAATGCGTGCTTGTATCATACATGTCCCACAAAGGATATGGATTTACATGAGCATGGGGAGGCATCCACAGCATTTGCATTGGCGGCCCAAAATAAGAATATGAATATGTTGCATTGAAATTCTCACTTTGCCAATACTGATCCTCATATTTGCGCCTAGGGAGTGATCTTGATGCTTTTGCATTACTTTTCCGATAAGCACTTTTTTCTTCACCTGCTTTTGATATTTAGCTAGTAACTCTGCGAAAGTGATTTTCGATCTCTTACCCTTGTGCTTATGTCGGCCTTTATTTTCTTTGGTTGTGCTTGCACCGATCTCTGAATTTTCTTGTTGCCGCCCCAGTACTTTGCATACTTTGCATCTTCTATGCAACCTTGATGGAATTACCGCCTTCAAGAATATCTTCATTGTGCTCTTGAACAATTTTTTTACTTGAAAACTTGATCCCATCATCCACTATGTTTACCTTCTCATAATTTAATGAATCAGCTTGAAGAAGCCGATGCAAAAACTTTTTGCCATCAGGACCAATCGGAATAGACACGGTCATCCTTTGGTGTTTCAACAAATCTCAATCGTCCTTTATCAATGACTGATACGTCCATTTTGCATCATGCTTTTATATCAATATTTATTGCATTATGGGCTGTTATTACACATTATGTCACAATACTTATGCCTATTCTCTCTTATTTTACAAGGTTTACATAAGGAGGGAGAATGCCGGCAGCTGGAATTCTGGGCTGGAAAAGGAGCAAATATTAGAGACCTATTCTGCACAACTCCAAAAGTCCTGAAATTCCACGAAAGTTATTTTTGGAAACAATAAAAAATACTGAGCGGAAGAAATATGTTAGGGGGCCACCACCTGTCCACGAGGGTGGGGGCGCGCCCTACCCCCCTGGGCGCGCCCCCTGCCTCGTGGGCCCCCTATTGGTCCTCCGGTGGCCATCTTCTACTATATGAAGTCTTTCATCCGAAGAAAAATCATAAGCAAGCTTTCGGGACAAGACTCCGCCGCCACGAGGCGGAACCTTGGCGGAACCAATCTAGGGTTCCGGCAGAGCTGTTCTGCCGGGGACACTTCCCTCCGGGAGGGGGAAATCATCGCCATCGTCATCACCAATGCTCCTCTCATCAGGAGAGGGCAATCTCCATCAACATCTTCACCAGCACCATCTCCTCTCAAACCCTAGTTCATCTCTTGTATCCAATTCTTGTCTCCAAGTCTGGGATTGGTACCTGTAGGTTGCTAGTAGTGTTGATTACTCCTTGTAGTTGATGCTAGTTGGTTTATTTGGTGGAAGATCATATGTTCAGATCCTTTATGCATATTAATACCCCTCTGATTATGAACATGAATATGCTTTGTTAGTAGTTACGTTTGTTCCTGAGGACATGGGAGAAGTCTTGCTATTAGTAGTCATGTGAATTTGGTATTCGTTCGATATTTTGATGAGATGTATGTTGTCTATCCTCTAGTGGTGTTATGTGAACGTCGACTACATGACACTTCACCATTATTTGGGCCTAGAGGAAGGCATTGGGAAGTAATAAGTAGATGATGGGTTGCTAGAGTGACAGAAGCTTAAACCCTAGTTTATGTGTTGCTTCGTAAAGGGCTGATTTGGATCCATATGTTTCATGCTATGGTTAGGTTTACCTTAATAATTTTGTTGTAGTTGCGGATGCTTGCAATAGAGGTTAATCATAAATGGGATGCTTGTCCAAGTAAGGGCAGCACCCAAGCACCGGTCCACCCACATATCAAATTATCAAAGTACCGAACGCGAATCATATGAACGTGATGAAAACTAGCTTGACGATAATTCCCATGTGTCCTCGGGAGCGCTTTTCTCTATATAAGAGTTTGTCCAGGCTTGTCCTTTGCTATAAAAAGGATTGGGCCACCTTGCTGCACTTTATTTACTTTTGTTACTTGTTGCTCATTACCAATTATCTTATCACAAAATTATCTGTTACCTATTATTTCAGTACTTGCAGAGAATACCTTGCTGAAAACCGCTTAGCATTTCCTTCTGCTCCTCGTTGGGTTCGACACTCTTATCGAAAGGACTACGATAGATCCCCTATACTTGTGGGTCATCAATGGTCGATTTGACTATTTGACGAAACATATTGCAATCCTCAAAATTATGCTTGGATGAATCATGCAACTTGCAATACATTCGTCCCTGGATTGATGGCTTGACATGGTAATCAAGAATTCTAATGTAATTTTTTTCAGCAACAAATCAAATATTTGATCACACATGCTTGAATTGAAGGTAAACTTTTTATTCTCTAGCCGATCTTGCTGTGAGAATGGCTTTGGTGTTAAGCAAATGAATGGTTTAGATTTTGTATTACCCCATTCGGCTATGCATTGTGTTTTGCACTCTATCTCCGATGTCTCTGAAAAGGAAATTATACTATCATCGGTTTTCTCAACAGAGTATAACCTTGGCTTTAAATTTCTGAAATCAAAGTAGTTACAACATACATGTCTCAATTGAGACCATGAGTAAGCCAAGTATGAAGCAAGCAAAGCTACCCAAGTAGATATGAACTTTAAATAAAGCAATGGGAAAAACTTTTGTTGCGGTAATAAGTCACTATCGGTCTCTTTGAATGGTACAATATATTGATCGATATGCTTAGTAAAAAATTTATTGCTAACAAGTAAATTGCCCTCCATCATTGGTCTTTCAAAATTACTTATAAGATTTTTCCTAATAGATGCATCAACAATAAAGTTGTGACCAAATCTGAAAATAGGTAAATCACTTGCTAGACATACCTCTTCATACACGCTAGGAGAGCATGACGGTGGTGTGGCTTGAACAATATCTTGCTCCGCCTTTGAATGGCTCCCCAATGCCTCTTCATCATCTTTTTCTTGATTCTGTGCATCATTACATTGAAGATTTTTGTCGGCCGAACTTTGTTCAACTACTTGTTCTTGTCCTTGAAGTTCATCAATTTCTATGGCACGAAACTCATAGGGCAGGAAGTAGGTTCCATTAACTTCAGAAAAAACAAGCATGGTCGTTTTGCCATGCTTTCCATGCCCTTCTCAATACTACTTGCCTCTTTGGATTTGATGGATTCGGAATATATACTACTTGATTCGGCTTTTTCAACCGAAGCACTTTCATGTTCCGAATCACCCTTCTTTTCATTGATACTACCAATTGGCAATGATTCTTTTATCTGAGCCAATTCTTTTTCTATTTGTTTCTGGCGGCGAGCGGCAAAATTGGCTTTAAGCTTTTCTCAATTTCAGCCCACTCACGATATGATTGCCCCCCAATGCTTTTAGATTCTTTCGGCAATGACACATGGGTGTTGCCGAAACTTTGCAATTGTGTAGGGGGTGTATAATATGATGTAGTACTGGGTGAAGGCATAAGCATTGTTGTAAAACCATATTTTTGCTCGCCAATTTTACCAATTGGCAAAGATTCATCTTCTTGCAAAACTCTAGCTTTATTGCGTTATAATCAGGAACTAGCCCCTTATCATGTTCTTCAAGGCAAAGAGCACTAATCTTATTATCTCGGGCTATATCCATTTTTAATTTAGTCACTTCCCATTCTATAAGGGATTGTTCCACAATACTTTTAGATTCTTTCGGCATTAAGGTGTTGCCGAAATTATGCAATTGCGTAGAGGATGCATTAGATGCTACAATATTAGATGATGGCATGTGCACTGCTGCAAAATTTTCACTTATTCGGCTATGGCCGTGAAGGTGCAGAGCCGAATTATGAGCATCTACAGTTGTATACGGTGCCGAATAATTACTAACATGAGGTGTAGCATATGAAGGTTGAGAGTAACTGGCAGAATAGCTAGTAGTAGCATGGCCAATTCTGCCATCCATCGGCATGGTTGAACTAGTATATTGCAAATTAGTTGTCGATGAATAAAAAGGTGAAACACTGTGTTGCATGCTATTGGAAGTTCCTACATGAGGTGTTTCAACTTGATTGACCAAACTCATCATGTTGTTCATCGGCATAACGATTTCTGGGGTTGCCGATGCATGAGAGTTGGAGTACATATGGTGCATGTTACTAGTATCATAAGAAGTTGAAGCAGGTAAATTACTTTGAATTGGCCTGTGCACGTAATTAGATATGCATGATTGAAAAAACTAGGGCTGGTCGATAGAGTATACTCATTGAATGATCTAGTAACACCATACGAATTATTTGCATCTACAGTAGGGAATTGGGTATTCATATTACCTTTGTACATTGCAAACCCTAGATGGCGATCTATTCATAGCAAGAACGGGTTGGAGACGGTTCAAAGCTTCGTCCCCAGCGGAGTCGCCAAAAAGTGTGTTCGCACACGAACACGTCACATGTACCCTCAACATCGGGGGTGATGCACCGCAGCTCACGTCGAAGAAGACCCGACCGGAAGCGTGGTACGCAAGCAATCCGGCAGACGCTTTTGTAGACCCGAAACCCCACACGCCCGGGAGGGACCCCGTCAGGCCACTCGGCGGCTATGGGCTGCCCTAGGTCGACCTAATCACCCCTAGGGCCTCGAGGTTCCCCGCCCTGCAACAAGAAGAATGAACTAAGAACGAGGAAGAAGAAGAACAAAGGAAGGAGATAAAAGTAAAGGTAAAAGTGGTAGATGAATTGATCGATTGTGTGTTGTTCAATCGGCCGTCACCTCTCATCTATTTATGAGGCGGCTGGACTCCCCGTATAAGAAAAGGACTCCAAATCACATCCAAATTGTTGAGGATATAGATACTGGTGTAACCCGCCCGAGATGGGCCGGGTTACGTTGCGACAGCTCTTCATTTAGAAGCCCAAGGACAGGTTAAGGATGGCGGTTTAGTAATAGGTCTAAGGCCCAGAGGCGACTTAAGGCCCGTAGTGGTAAACCGCCGTTGTGGCATGACTTGTAGTGTAAGTCAAGAATAGTTAAGAGTCCAAACCAGACACAGTTTATGAGTCGGCCGGGACTCTGAGATCCGCGAGGCGTTAACCTTTCTATATAAAGGGACGACCCGGCGGCGGTTCAGGACAAGTAAGATCAGATCGATAGCCAGGCAGGGCGGTTTAGCTCCTGGTCATCGAAACCCTAAGTAATTCCACCTCAACTGGAGTAGGCTTTTACCTTCAACGTAAGGGGCCGAACCAGTATAATCCTCGTGTCCTTTGTCCCGTTTAACCCCTTTAAGCTTCCTAGCTGCGATGGCTCCACGACTAAGTCCTTGCACGAGGACATCTGCCGTGACAATTCCACGACAGTTGGCGCCCACCGTGGGGCCAGCGCACGGTGGATTTGAGTTCTTGAAGGGCAGCTTCGAAGGGCTCAAGGGATACGCTGTGGGCCGGATGACCAGAAGTCGTCGCGGCAAGCTCTACATCGACGACGCAGGCTGGGGCCCCGACGCCGGCTCAATTGAGTACGGGTACCGGGTCCCCTTCGGCGGAATCCACGTTTTCATTGGCAAGATTGGCGAGCCGGGCCCTGAGCCGGACATCTGCACCGACCCCGTCGAGACGGCTCAGCGTGCAAGACCCGCCCGGACTCTGCCGGCCTTGAAGCGTGCTTTCGTGGGATGTGTCCATGGAGAACTCTCTGAAGGATCTGGATCTGGCGAGGAGACGGCCACCCGCTCTGACGGTGAGTCGTCCACAGGTGAGACCGACTCGTTATATCAACTTCAAGATGGCAGGCTCAGGGGTTGTTCCGATGGCGACAGTATTCCGGACCCCTTTGAGCCGCCGAGCCGGGTCGGAATCTTCATGGCCGGCACACAACCTGTTCAAAGCTCCGCCGCTGGGGCAGGAGGCCCTGTGCACTCGCCGGCTCAGGTGCTGATGGATCTCACGGATAAGATGACGGCCCTGTTAACCGCTACGGTCGTCCCAGCGGATCAAGCTCAACATGATGCGGAGGTGGCACAGTTAAAGCTGGATATAGCGAGAGCCAAGGAAGATCTGGCAGCGGAAGGGATCAGGATGGCTGCAGAACGGGCGGCTCTCGACGCCCAGACTCAGCTGATTCAGGCGCAGTCTTTCCGGCTCACGATGGATCAGAACGCATCCAATGAGATCATGAGAAGGAGGCATCAGAAGGCTCAATCTCGACTCCCTCCGGTTTACGATCCTCGAAACCTCTTCAACACGCCTGGTGCAGGGCCCAGTAACCCGCCAGAAATCACGGCACCCGGGGCTGGAACGCCGATTCAACCGCAAGTGATGGGGCCTCCCCGTGTGAACACTGCCCCGCCTCAATACGTGCCTATACCACCGGGTCATTATGCCAACCCGTTGGAAAACATGATCGCCGCAGCGGCGCGACTGGCGGCTCTCCCAGTCGAGGGCGACTCTCCGACGGCGGTCGAAACCCGCCGGGTCAGAGAACTTCTTCAGACGGCTCTGGCGCAACAGGAGGCATATTCATATAGCCGGGACAGGATTCATTCAACCCCTCGTCCAAACCGGAGCCCAAGTTATAGCAGACACATGGTTTCAGCGACCGGCTCAAGCAACGTCCGGCGCCGTGACTTGCCAGCTGGCCACGGCCCGGCACATAATGGAGCCTTTAACGCGGTAGACCAAGACAGAGCACGACAAGAGGCGGAGCAGGCGGCTCAGCTGACAGCTTACCAGCCCCTCCCGGTTTATCCGACGGCTTCTATCGAGGCGGGCGTACCTACGAGGACCGGAGGTGTCCCTTGTCTGGTGCCGGCTCTCCGTAATGAACGTCTGCCCAAGGATTTCAAAGGACCTAGGAAGGTACCTAATTACACGGCTGATTTACAACCCGGAGCATGGATCGAGAGCTACGAGATGGCTATGGAGTTGCTGGAGGTCAGCGAAGCGGCAATGGCCAAATACTTCACCATGATGTTGGATGGGACTGCCCGCACTTGGTTGAAAGGACTGCCGCCTAATTCTATCGGGTCATGGGCAGAGCTAAAAGCCCGGTTCATCCAAAACTTCAAAGATACATGTAGGCAATCTATGTCAATTGTGGATTTGACTAACTGCAAGCAGCAAGAGGGCGAGTCTACAACCCATTGGGTTCGCCGGGTCAAAGAGATAATACATTCATCTGATAAGATGGATGCCGGCTCTGCAGTCTTAATGTTGGAGCAAAATTGTCGTTTTGCGCCCCTGAAGATGAAGCTCGGGCGGCTCAAGCGCGATTGCAATGATATGGGTACGCTGATGGCGGCTCTGGTCAAGTACGCCGACTCTGATAGTACCAAGGATCCCGCGTCTGATGATGAAAGGACAGGGAAGGGAAAGAAGAATGGCAACGGCAAGGGCCCTCAGCATAACCCGGCGAACCAGGGAGGTAACAAACGTAAGGCTGATGGCAGTATGGAGTTTGTGGCCAACACCAATGCGCAGGGTAACAACCACCGACGTAAGGGGAGACCACCTCCCCGAGCCGGCGGGTCAGGCCCGACGCTTGAGCAATTGTTGAATGAGCCCTGTCCAAGGCATGGCTCTAGGGAGAAGCCGGCCACTCATCTATGGAAAGACTGCGCAATCATGAAAGCCTTCAAAAATTCCAACGCTTTTAATGGCAACAATGGGCAGGGCGGCGGCTCAGGCGCCGGCGGCTTTCATGGCCCGGGCGGCGGCTCTAATTCCAATTCTCAGAATTTTCAAGGAGGATTTAATCAACAATCTGGCCAGGGTAATCAGCAGCAGCAGCAGGGGGGATACCAGACCAATCCAAAGCAGCTCAATGGTGGACAGTATCATGTGTTTACTACCAGTCTGTGCAAGCGAGACCAGAAGCTTCATAAGAGGGCTGTAAATGCTGTTGAGCCGGCGGTTCCACGCTATTTAAGATGGTCTGAGCAGCCTATTGTATGGAGTAGGGAAGATCACCCTCCCCGGGTTGATAATCCGGGTCACCTGGCCTTGGTGGTGGCTCCTCAGGTTGGGGGGTACAAATTCACTAAAGTGCTCATGGACGGAGGCAGTAGCATCAACATCCTCTATTATGAGACCTTCCGTCGTATGGGATTAACTGATAAAAACCTCAGCCAGTCCAACACTGTTTTCCATGGGGTGGTGCCCGGTAAGTCGGCGTATCCAGTCGGTAAGATCGAGCTGGAAGTAGCCTTTGGAGATGAGTACAACTACAGGGCGGAAAAACTGACTTTTGAGGTGGTTAAAATAAGAAGCCCGTACCATGCTTTATTTGGGCGGCCGGCTTACGCCAAGTTCATGGCACGGCCGTGTTACGTGTATTTGCAGCTCAAGATGCCGGGTCACAATGGGACCATTACGGTTCATGGCAGCCGAAAGATAGCCTTGGAGTGTGAGGAAGGTGACGCTGCTTACGCTGAATCTGTTTGTGCAACAGAGGAGTTGAAGTTTTACAAGGATAATGTTGACCCGGCAGATATGACGTCTTTGAAAAAGCCAACCACGGAGCATGAGCCGGTAATGAAATTTAAGTCGGCCGATGAGACTAAACTTGTTGACTTTGTTCCAGGTGACTCATCTAAGCAGTTCAGCATCAGTGCCAATCTGGATCCGAAATAGGAAGGCGCGCTCATCGAGTTCATCCGTGAGAACAGGGACATCTTTGCATGGAAACCTTCTGACATGCCGGGTGTACCAAGAGAACTCGCTGAGCACACTCTCAATATTGATCCGAAATTTAAGCCAGTCAGGCAATTCCTCCGGCGGTTTAATGAGGAGAGGCGGAAAGCCATTGGTGAGGAAGTAGCCCGGCTCTTGGCGGCCGGGTTTATCGTTGAAGTCTTTCATCCAGAATGGTTAGCTAACCCGGTGCTCGTGCTCAAGAAGAATGGCACCTGGCGTATGTGTGTGGACTATACGGATTTAAACAAGGCTTGTCCGGCTGATCCTTTTGCTCTCCCCCGTATTGATCAAATTATTGATGCTACGGCAGGTTGTGAGCGTTTGAGTTTTTTGGATGCTTACTCTGGATACCATCAGATCAAAATGGCAGTTAAGGACCAAGAGAAGACGGCGTTCATCACTCCCTTTGGAGCCTTCTGTTATGTGTCTATGCCTTTTGGGCTCAAGAGTGCACAGGCGACTTACCAGCGGTGCGTGCAGAATTGTCTCCACAATCAGATTGGGCGCAACGTTCATGCTTATGTGGATGATATTGTGGTAAAATCCAGAGAGAAGGAAACCTTGGTAGATGATCTGAAAGAGACCTTTGATAATCTCCGGGTCTACAAGATGATGCTTAATCCGGCCAAGTGTGTTTTTGGTGTTCCTGCAGGCAAGCTCTTGGGTTTTCTGGTTTCTCACAGAGGCATCGAAGCTAACCCGGAGAAGATCAAGGCAATCACCTCTCTGGCTAAGCCGGCGTGCATAAATGACGTCCAGCGTCTGGCGGGTCGCATCGCTGCTTTGAGTCGGTTTATAAGCCGGTTGGGCGAAAAAGCCATGCCACTATATCAGATGATGAAGAAAACAGATGATTTTGTCTGGAATGACGCTGCTAATGCTGCTTTTGAGGATTTGAAAAGACAGCTAGCTGAGCCGCCAGTCCTTGCTGCTCCTATCGATAAGGAGCCCTTGTTGTTGTATGTAGCCGCTAACACACGAGCCGTCAGTGTGGCTGTGGTGGTGGAGCGTAAGGAGGCGGGTAAGGAACATCCGGTTCAGCGGCCGGTTTACTACGTCAGTGAAGTACTTATTGAGTCTAAGCAACGGTATCCACATTGGCAGAAGCTTGTTTATGGGGTGTTCATGGCAAGCCGGAAGCTTAAGCATTATTTCCAAGGCCACCCTATCACTGTGGTTAGTTCTGCTCCCCTAGGAGATATCATCCAAAACAGAGAAGCCACAGGAAGAGTTGCTAAGTGGGCCATAGAACTCGGGCCTCATGGTCTAAAGTACGTGCCACGCACTGCTATCAAATCTCAAGCATTGGTGGATTTCATCAACGATTGGACAGAGCTGCAGGTGCCTGAAGAGAAACCGGATAATACATACTGGACTATTCACTTCGACGGATCCAGGCAATTGGAGGGCTCGGGGGCTGGAGTTGTGTTAGCTTCCCCTCGAGGTGACAAGTTTTGTTATGTACTACGGTTGATGTTTCCCTGTACTAACAATGCAGCTGAGTACGAGGCCTTGCTCCATGGTCTTCGGATGGCTAAGGAGATGAGCTTAAGCCGGGTAAGGTGCTTTGGCGACTCAGATTTGGTGGCCCAACAAGTATCAGGCAAGTGGGATTCCAAGGACCCCCTCATGGCGGCTTATCGCCGCGAAGTTGATGCCATTGCTGGACATTTTCAGGGTTACCAAGTAGAGCACATCGATCGCAGAAAGAACGAGGCGGCTGATGCATTAAGCCGGTTAGGCTCTCAGCGAAAGCCGGTGCCGCCTAATACTTTCTTGGATACTCTGCATAACCCTTCTGTCAAGTTACCTACAGAGGAAGACTTGGCTGTTCCTGACCCAGAAGCACAGTTGGTGGCGGCTCTCCACGTTATCCCAGATTGGACAGTGCCATACTTGGCTTATATGACCCGGGGAGAATTGCCTGAGGATGAAACTTTGGCCAGACAAATAACCCGGCGGTCTAAGTCAATGATAATTGTCAATGGCGAGCTGCATCATCGCAGTGTCACTGGAGTTTTTCAGCGTTGTGTTTCCTCTGAGGAAGGTCAAGAAATTTTACGTGAGATTCACGAGGGGGATTGTGGCCATCATGCCGGCTCAAAATCCCTTGTGGCCAAGGCTTTTCGTCATGGTTTTTATTGGCTGACGGCTCACGCTGATGCAGAGGACTTGGTCAGTAAATGTGACGGTTGTCAGAAGTTCTCAAGACGGGCTCACGTGCCGGCTCAAGAGTTGAGGATGATTCCAATCACTTGGCCGTTTGCAGTCTGGGGGCTTGATATGGTTGGGCCTTTCAAAAGGTCCAAAGATAAGAAGACCCACCTCTTGGTGGCGGTTGACAAGTTCACAAAGTGGGTTGAGGCAGAGCCAGTTAGTAAGTGTGACGCAGCCACGGCGGTTCAGTTCATGAAAAAGGTGATATTTCGCTTTGGTTTTCCACACAGCATTATAACTGACAATGGTACCAATCTATCTAAGGGCGCCATGGCGGATTTTTGTCAACGAGAGCATATTCGGCTTGATGTTTCATCAGTGGCTCACCCTCAATCCAATGGTCAAGCTGAGAGAGCCAATCAGGAAATCTTGAAGGGCATCAAGCCCCGGCTTTTGGTCCCTTTGCAACGGACGCCGGGTTGTTGGGTGGAGGAGTTACCTTCCGTATTATGGAGCATCAATACTACTCCTAACAGGTCTACGGGTTACACACCTTTCTTCATGGTTTACGGAGCTGAGGCGGTCCTCCCTAGCGACATCCGTCATGACTCGCCTCGAGTGGCGGCTTATGTCGAGGCGGATAATGAGCAGGCGCGTCAAGATGCTCTTGACTTGTTGGACGAACAACGTGACGTAGCAGCAGCTCGCTCGGCGATTTACCAACAAGACCTGCGCCGCTATCACAGCCGCCGGGTTAAGTCCAGGGACCTTTCAGGAAGGTGATTTGGTGCTCCGGCTCATCCAGGATCAAACAGATGCACACAAACTATCCCCACCTTGGGAAGGGCCCTTTGTGGTCAGCAAGAACTTGCACAACGGGTCATACTACCTTATCGATGTTCGGGAGCACAAAGATTCACGTAAGTCGGAGGAGGAGACCCGCCGGCCGTGGAACATAGCTCAGCTTCGGCCTTATTACACTTGAGCCACCGGCTCTCATAATGTACATATTTCTATAGCCATGTATATATTGTGATAAATAATAAAGCAGGACCTCTGTCCTTTTTTCCTCCAAAGGTAAATGTATCATTGTTATTTTCATTGTAATATTACATGGTCACTTGGAGGTTGATCCGGCTTATGATCGTATTCGAATCTAGCCGTTAAAAATATGATCACTTGGGGGCTTCCTGTTCAAACATAGGTCGTATTCGAACCAAAGAGAACATAGCTGTCGATACCCACTTGATTGGCATATTGCCGAGCTCATTGGGGAGTTTTTCTTGATCATATTTGAATCATAGCTCAACCCCCTTTGGGAACCGACGTGGATCGTATTCGAATCAGCGTCGTTAAACAACTCTCAAGGTCATTTGGGGGCTTCCTGTTCAAACATAGGTCGTATTCGAACCAAAGAGAACATAGCTGTCGGTACCCTCTTGATCGGCAACGCCAAAGCCACTGGGGGCTATATGATCGCATTCGAATCTTAGCTTAACCCCTTTGGGACGGTTCTCTGGTCGTATTCGAATCAGAAGCCCCTAAATTTTTGAGATCTCTTGGTTTGCAAACCAGTTCTTTTGATGATATCAAAAGTATTCAAGGGTGGTTCTTATTCCACCGGCTTAACCTTGATTAATAATGTTGATAGCACATAATAAGCATTATATGTGCTGGTGAACCGGAGTTGAGTTCTCAACCTCATTATTCGGGTTACATAAACCGGAAGTGTACTTGAAGGCTCGCAGGTATGCTGTTATGGTTATCTCGAAGATATAATTGAGAGCCGGTTTATTATGACTTTGATTCATATTCCGGGTTATATGTAAAGTATATGACTCTCCATGCGGTAAGCCGCCTAGAGACTTGTGATTTGTTTTCTATGCAGGACAATTAAAGACAGCTCTTTAAACTTAAGGAAAGCAGAGGATCAAACATAACCCGGAAGAATATAAAAGGGCAGTTTAAATATAGTTAAGCGCTACACACGTGCACGATGGCACGACAAAATTAAGTGTTCGTCCTACTCTATTACAGGACTCCCCGAGTCCAAAAGGTGAGGCATTGTTTTTGAGACATAACCATGAGCCGCCTAAGAAATCAAAGGTGCTTGTTGGGCTGAAGCTTCCGGCTCATCCCTCTCCGCTCCTCCGGCCGTTTCCATGTCCTGGAAGGTTGATGATTTCCAGTCAATGCCACTCAAGGCTTCAAATTGAGCTTCATCATCAATTAACCCGGCCGGGTCAACTTCAGGGGCGAAGGTATGCTTACGAGTCGGAGGAATCAGGCTGACTGCTTCATAACGAGGTGTTGGGATCCTCTGATTCTCCGCGTCATAGCCCGGTTGATATTTGGTAAGGTCTGTATCATTACCAATCAAAGTGGCCACCGGGCGTACGCTCTTCACACAAGCGGCGAAGTCTTTCTGGTCAAAGGGAGTGCCATCTTCCTTCAAGCTAGGATACCCAAGGGCGATGTCGGCCGGGTCTAGCTCCGGTAGAAACGCCTTGGCCCGGCTTAGAGCGGCTATGGCTCCGGCTCTTGCAGAAGCTCGTCTTAACTCTTGGAAGCGTTGAGGAAGCACGGCAAGCCGCCTGAGTACATCTGCCAGATGAGTGGGAACTTCGTTTGACAGAGCCACAACGGCTAAGGCACGTTGTGACCCGGTGTAAAGTTGTTCTACCAAGGTATAAACCGCCTTCAGCTTGGTCAGCACGTTCTGGTTGAGATTGGAACTCCTGGGACCTGCATTACAAAGTCAGGTGAGCTGATGGCAATTGAGATACTTATGGGAAATGAACGATGTAAACTAGTTAGAAACTTACAGAGTAACTTACCAAAGATTGCGGAGACCATCTGAGATACATGGCGTTTT
The DNA here is from genome assembly GCF_018294505.1 of Triticum aestivum. Classification (NCBI taxonomy): domain Eukaryota; kingdom Viridiplantae; phylum Streptophyta; class Magnoliopsida; order Poales; family Poaceae; genus Triticum; species Triticum aestivum. Next base: position 115,411,044 of record NC_057802.1, read on the forward strand.
AAGCCGGATAGCTCGGCGGTTCTTTCAGTAAGAGTGGCCTCCGCTTGTTCGGCCCGGCTGAGCAAAGCAGTTTTTTCATCTGCCCAGGCTTTTCTTTCTGCTTCAAACTTTTTCTTCAGTTTCTCTTGTGCAGATACACTGAATTCAAATTTGGAGTTGGCCTTTTGGGTTTCACTTTCCTGAGTCTTCAGGCGGTTCTTTAGATCAGAGATTTCCGATTCAAATTTCTTACAGGCGGCCTGTACAAATTCCGGGTTACAGTTAGGGTGATTATAATGCAACATTAAGTCCCAAGCACTTTGCAAGCAAAGACACTTGGCACTTGGGGGCTAATGTATGCTGAAAGGCTCTATTTACAGTGCCGGTTCATGAAAATAAGTCCCAAGCACTTTGCAGGCAAAGGTACTCGGCACTTGGGGGCTAATGTGTAAAGTTGCTCAACTACTTGATTAAAATAAGGTAAGGACCGGTTCAACTATGCTGTTTAACCCGGCCCTTGAGTGTTACCAGGTAAGCCGGTTTTCTTGCAGTGATTATTAAGCCGGTATTAAGTCTACAACATATTTCATCATAAGTAATAGACTTGGGGGCTGGCATGGTAAGGATAACTATGGAATAAGCAAGAGAGTCATACCTCAGACTTTTGCTGTATTTGCTTCACCATATCAATTTCCAGGTCCCGGCTGTTGTGCACTTGATTAATATAGCCAGAGACAATATCTCCAATGCTCAGATTAGCATAATCAGTGATGTCCAGCCTGGCCCTGCGGCGTTCCAGAAGTTCTTCCTTGGCAGAGCACCTAGCCAACACGGTGGGTCTTCCCGGTTCAACAAACTCGGTCCGGGTAATTACAACGTCCGGATCATCTGGATGAGCCGGGCTGGGGATCTCCGGGTTATCAGAACCTTCCATAACTTGTTCATCAGATGGAGCAGTGGTGGTTTCAGGAGCTGGTGCAGACGGCGGCTCATGAGCAGAAGCATCAGGTTCAGTCAGGACCGGCTCTTCGGCCGGTTTATTTTTCTTCGCCCTCTTGCTGGGCTTTACTTGTACACTGAAAGTCGAAGGGTTAGTGCAAAAACATGAGTAAGATAAGCACAAAATAAGCTGATCATCATTACCCGGGTGCGGTTTTGAAAGCCGGCAAGCTAGACTGCATGGAGTCGCCGGAGGAAGGTGAAGTTCCCTGATAGTTTGAATCAGAAGAATTGAGTGGTTGACGAGTGACGCCCGCCAAAGGATGAAAAGGATATAAGTCGGAGATAACCTCGGTCCGGCGCTTCCTTGATGCTTCGGGTAAGCCGGAGGAGAGGTCTGCATCCTTGCTGGTCCGGGTCTGCCTCCGACTCTCATAAATCTGTCGCTTCAAAAGAAATTGAGGATCTTGATAAGCTAAAGGATGTGAAAATCTTACTTTCCGGGTTACTCTTCGGACTTTCAGTCTTGGCAAGGGCTCCGAGTCGGAGGAAATTATAGTTACCTCTTCAATCACTTCATGACTCGTTCCGGTGTCCTCCTGCTGATAATCCATGTCAATAAGATGGTTAAAAAAGGAGCCTAAAGAGTCAAGGGCTACCTCTGACTCGGAGGTGTCTTCCAGGTGAAGCAGGTCCGAGGCGCTAGGTTTACTCCCCTTCTTGCGGGGAGCGGCTTTCCTGGCGGCTTTTTTAACCTTTCTGGCTTTCTTAGCAGCTTCATGGTCATACTTGACCTTCCAGAATTTATCATTAGCCTGTAAAATACAACAAAGGTTCTTGAAGTTAAGACGAAATCGTTAAAATGGAAGGTGAGGTGTTCAGGTCAATAGTTTACCGCTGGGGCTGGGTTAGCCTTGCAGAAAGGACTTAAGCCTGTTCTCCCGCAATCTGCCAGGCTCTCGTTCAGAAGAGACTTGGTCATGTCATCAATGACGTCCTCAGGTAAGTCGTTGGGACTGTGCCGAAGAGGATCATCCTTCCGGCCCGTATAATCGCACATTAAGCCGGGGCGGCGGCTTAAAGGAATCACCCGCCAGGCAATCCAGACCCGGACCAGATCAATGCCATTCAGGCCGTTCCCCAGAAGAGCTCTGATCTTGTTAATGGTGGGAGTAAGTGGCTGACGTTCAGCTTGAGATAGTTTATCTGGCAAGGGGTGATTTGATTCCAGACGCAGGGCGCGAAAGCCGGGCAGTGGATTCTCATCAGCCGGAGAAGTGTCCTGGCAGTAGAACCATGTCTGGTTCCAGTCCTTCGGGTGGCTTGGCGGCTCAGCATAAGGAAAGAGACAATCTCTCCGTCGTTGGATTGAGATTCCACCGAGCTCCAGGCTGGGCCCATTGGCACATTCATTTTGGCGGTTCAGATAGAATAGCTCTCTAAAGAGTAGTAAGCTGGGCTCTTCTCCAAGGTACACCTCACAGAACACTTGGAAGTTACAAATGTTTGACACGGAATTGGGTCCAATGTCTTGAGGTCGCAGGTCGAAAAAGTGCAGAACATCTCTGAAGAATTTTGAGCCGGGAGGAGCAAAGCCCCGGCTCATGTGATCAGCAAATATGACAACCTCTCCGTCCTTGGGTTGAGGTCTCTCTTCGGACGGGTCAGGAGCACGATAGGACATGACCTCTTTCTTGGGCAGGTAACCCGTTTTCACGAAGTCAGCTAAGGTGCTATCAGTAACGTTGGATCTAACCCAGTTGCATGTAATGGGCGCCTTGGGAGCCTTGGGCGGCATTGTGAAGGATGGAAGCCTATGACAAAATAAAATTTCCGGTTCAAATTTAAGCCGGAGGAAAATTTCGGTTCAGTATTTAAGGTGGCGGCTTATGAAGGGGCCTAATGATATATGGCCAATTGTGTCAGGATATTTAAGCCGCTATGGATATCGTGAGCAATTAAGTTATTTGACTCTGTTATGGATGACCCGGAATATTCATGAAGCATCGCCTTTTTTAAGCCGGTGATATGAGCCGCCATAGCTAACAGATGCAATTTTTGCCTAAGTGTTGCACAAACAAGTTTCACAGGTTGCAGTAATTATTTTGGATCAAACGATCGTCCAGAAAGGAAAATTTTCTAGACCTAAAAACTGGCACAGAGAAGTTCATAAGTCCTAATGAGGTCTTTTTTGCAAGCAAAAGGGATCTGCTAGTATTGGAAATGGGTGCGAAACCACTACCGCAGGAGTTCTGTACTGTTTTTCGAATCAAAAGAAGTCGCGGTGGAAGAACTATAAAAGAACAGAGATGAACTACGAAGAACAGGGAGGAACGCGGAACCCTAATGCGGATCTGATGTTTGAGAAGAAGAGGACTTACAGTTGCAGGTTCACTGCGGAGAGTCGCCGCCGTTCTCTGGACTAGCTCAGGTTGATGCAGCGGCCGAGGCTGAGGAAGACGAGAGGCGCGGCGGCGGCGGCGGAGCTCGGGCTCTGAGGCGTTGAGAGGAGGAAGATGGCGGAAAGGGAAGAGTGAGAGAGGACCCGGTCGGGCCTATTTATAAGGGACGGCTGATGAGTGGGCGCGAGAAATGAGGAGGCTGAAGACATGATTATCCAGCTACAGAGGCGCCTCGATTTTCGGGATAATTATTAAAGATAAGGATCCGTTGAGATACGTTGGGTAGAACGTGCATTAATGGCGGATGACGTCACGGTGGGTTACCAAGAATCCAGAGGATGACATCATGGCGGGTTATAACCTTCGCGCAAACAGAAGCCGGAAGATTTTCTCTTAAGGTATTGAAGATTGACATGAACCGGTTCAAATCAATCTGGGGCCTAATGTTGAGGATATGGATACTGGTGTAACCCGCCTGAGATGGGCCGGGTTACGTTGCGATAGCTCTTCATTCAGAAGCCCAAGGACAGGTTAAGGATGGCGGTTTAGTAATAGGTCTAAGGCCTAGAGGCAACTTAAGGCCCGTAGTGGTAAACCGCCGTTGTGGCATGACTTGTAGTGTAAGGCAAGAATAGTTAAGAGTCCAAGCCGGACACAGTTTATGAGCCGGTCGGGACTCTGAGAGCCGCGGGGCGTTAACCTTTCTATATAAAGGGACGACCCGGCGGCGGTTCAGGACAAGTAAGATCAGATCGATAGCCAGGCAGGGTGGTTTAGCTCCTGGTCATCGAAACCCTAAGTAATTCCACCTCAACTGGAGTAGGCTTTTACCTTCAACGTAAGGGGCTGAACCAGTATAATCCTCGTGTCCTTTGTCCCGCTTAACCCCTTTAAGCTTCCTAGCTGTGATGGCTCCACGACTAAGTCCTTGCATGAGGACATCTGCCGTGACAATTCCACGACACAAATCTTTCCAAAATTAACCGAACTTGGATTTAGGTAAGTCTGGAACATCAGTTGGATTTTTAGGTCCCACAGGCTACAAACAACCTCAGATGAAGATGAGCCCAAAAGCAAATTTGGCCGTTTCAACGAGACAAACAACTTTCATGTTGAATGCTTTTTTGATTCGAAGCCATCTTCAGGGCCGAATCTCTCACGCAAAACAGTCGGTTGGTGGCGCTACCCATCACACATGTGTCTGGTGGGGCGCGCCATATTTTGCCTCCTGGTAGGGCTGCATTCCGATGGCTCTAACTTTTCCATACGAAATTGGATTGAGACGATTTTTATATCAAAGTCGACCTTTTCGACGAGATGCACAACTGTCCTGTTGAAATGTTTTTATCAGAGGCCATCTTAATTGAGTTTCATACCATTCTTTAATTTGGTGTCAACATGAGCATCTCTGAACTAGTCATAACTATTGCATAAGAGCTCCGGTTTAGACCATGTTCATATCCATCTTGATCTTCTTAAGGAGAGCCATCCGGAGGTGACCTCCAATCATAAGTTTGAATTAGTCTTGATATAACTTGAATCTGCTCTCTATGATTGTGCCACTTTTGAGCATCAACAGACGGAACAATAGTTGTTCGATATTATGAATAAAAGGGCATACTCTTATTGTGAATAAGATGTATGTTATGAATATTGATAGTAAAATTGAATATCCATAACACTGACGCTAAATGTCGCAAGACTAAAAGAATACCACATCTGTGTGGCACTGCATTTAATCACATTGGAGAAACTAGCATGGAGAAATTTCATAGTGATGAATTTTGAAGTCATTTGATTGAGAATCATCTGACAGTTGCAAGTTTCGTCCAATTAGTGAAGTATACTAAAATACCGTTCACGAGCCATAGAGAACGAGCAACAAAATAATTGGCAATATGCATATCGATGTGTGTAGTCCAATAAGTGTTGTTGCAAGCAGTGGATTTATCTATCTTCAAGGATGACTCAAGTAGATATTTATACTAATTGAGACATAAATCTCGATCTTTTGAAGTGTTTCAAAAGTCTTTCAGAATGAAGTAGTAATTATTATAACAAGAAAATTATGTTTCTACAATTGGATTGCAGAAAACAATATTTGAGTTACAAATTTAGCGAATGTCTGGTGAGCTATAAAAGAATTTTATAGCTTGCACCTCCTAGAAACACTACTGAGAGTAGATTGTTTTAAGTAGATGCAATCAAACTATGTATGACATGGTGAGATCAAAGATGACATTAATTATTTCGCCAATATACTTTCAAAATGATGCTTTAGAGACTGTGGCTTTCATATTGAAAAAGGAGTGCCATCAAATTTGTTGAAATAAGTGCTACTCTGTAGGTTATCCCAAGTAGTTGGGTATTCCTCTATCACTATGCCGAGGCAAAGTGTTGCCATAGAGTGCAGAAGTTTTGAAGAAAATGCTTTCTACAAAAGAGTGAGTGGGAGGACAGTGCAACTCGACAAGATTGCGTAATTTTTGTAATCAGCTCAAAGAAAAGAAACACTAGAAGTAATTCTAGAATTTCTTACTGCGACTGATACAAAAGCCTCTACATGAGATATAGAGACTACGGTCGACCTTGCAGCTGAACTATATAGGTTGGGAAAATTCGTGTAGGCCTTTGTGGTATGCAGATGAAATATTGTTGGGCAAACAATGAACATATAAATCACATCGAAGCATTGATGGGCCCTGACTCCGGAAATTGGCTATATGCCAACATAATCCGAGATAGTATCCATTCACATAATTCAAGTTCAGAACTTGATGAACCCTTCAAAAGACTTAGAGTCTAAATGGATCTATAAACTGACAAAGATAAAAATGTTTTATAATGTTTGACTTGTTACAGATAGCTTATGACAAGATCAAAGAATTGACTATGACGAGATTGTCTCATCATAGCAACACTTAAAGTTAGTCCGGATTAAACTAGCAATTGTTAAATATTTCAATTATGAGATAAAACAAATGGATGTCAAAATGATTCCATGATGTGGAAATAAAACCAAGGTTGTATGTTTGATACAATCCAAGGTAACTTTGTCGATCCAGAGGATGCTAGTAAGTATGCAAACTTCAAGAGATCAGAAGCAAGCATAATGGAGTTGGAATCTTCGCACTGATGAAATGGTCAAATAAATTGATTTCATCGAGTAAAGCGAAGATGCTTGTATTTACAAGAAAGTAAGTGGGAGCATGATAATATTTCTAAACACTATATGTACATGACATATTGTTGATTGGAAGTTATGTAAATTTCTTGACACGGATTAAGACTTTATTGAAACTAGTTTTCAGTAAAATACTTAGGCAATGAATAGTCTTTGTATTAGACATAATGATCTATGGAGATAATAGTGTCTAATCAGACTTAGCCAAAATACATATTGACAGAATACTAAAGCAGTTTAGTATGTAAAATGTCAAGAAGAGTTTCTTGTCAATGTCACATGGAAGGGTTCGGTATCCTGAAATATTGATGAGAGTAATATGATTTCAACCACACTTGTATTCCATGGTATGTAAACAACCAGATATTTCCAATACTCCAAGTTAGTTGTAATTAAAAGTTACTAGTATGGTCAAATTGTTGATCATAGGACAACAATGAAAAATGTCGTTAAGGATTAACGACATGTTTCTCACACATGGAGAAAATGAAGAGATTGTTGTAAGGAGTTACATCAATGAAGGCTCTTTGTAAGTAGTTATCGATAAAATCTTCATCTATGGTCGAAGTGATTATTCGATTTCAAACTAAAAGTGATTTATGGTGGCACAGTAAGTTGGAATTGGTCCAAAAAGTTACTATGGTGAATTCTATAACAGAAGGCTAAGTATATTGTTTCTTTAGAAGCAAAAATGAAGGGTGATGAATCAGAAGTTCATTCATGAGCTTGATATGGTTTCTAGATGATTATCTCATTCGAACACTATTCTTAATAGGGGTTCCATAACTCAGTCTAAGGAATCAAAGGTTCTACCAGTGATTCAATATATATATAAAGTTGGTTTCACACAAATTATGAATTCTTGTGAAATCATTATAGATGCATAGAAATGCAAATGATACATGCGGATCTAAAGTTGTCAGATTCGATAGGACGAAGTCTATACCACAAGCAAAGCATGGACTGGCACCGGATTGCCATTGGTGAAAAAGTTAAAAGTGCTAACTAGATTATTGACTCTAGTGCAAGTGGGAGACTGTTTGAAATATGCCCTAGAGGCAATAATATTGTATTATTATATTTCCATTATTCATAGTTAAGAGTTTATATTCCATGCTATAACTGTTATGATCCTGGAATATGCGATTCAGTGGAAAACTCGTATGCACGTGTGGAATGATAAACGGTAAACAATAGGTTTCCGGTCTCGCCTCTAAGACCGGCTCAAGTGTTGTTGGTGATCACGTTTTCTAGATCTTAGGATATCATTAAGTGTGACGATAGTCCTAAAACAACATTGAGGGTATGATGTTAGAAGAACAATCATATTGAATCGACCGAATACTTGTTTGTTATACTATGTGATCATATTGTCTGAAATCATATGTTATAACACGGAGTCTTAGCATGTGTTTTAGTTCCTCGGACCATGAGAGTCTCTCGGTCACTTCCTACCAGACGGTGGGCTTTGAGGTTGCTCAAACGTCATCTGTAACAAGGTGATCATAACGACAACTTTCAGGCACGCCGGAAAGTTTGACAAGTGACCGGACAGCTCGAGAGTGGGATTTGCTCCTCCGACAATGGAGAGATATTCTTAGGGGCCTGTCGGTGTGACGGCATCCATCATCGTCTATCCAGACACAGGTGACTACGTCATGGGTATGCCGGAACACGTCCACGAGAAAGAAGAACAAAACCGGTAACAGGAGCAACGGTATAGTGAGCATGGTGATGACTCAGTAGGATACCGATGCACACCGGGTTTTGTAAAGTATCACGAAGCAAAGGGAACATCACATGATAACCAAAGGTTCACTTGAGTATCATTCGTGTAATCATAGGGACCGATATGGATGTCCACAGTTCCGCTACCGGTCATTGAACGAAGGGGTTTCGTTCATGTCTATGATTTACCGAACCTACGGGTCACAAGCTTAAGGTAATCATGATCAGCTGAGTGTTAGTAGTACGGGAGTGATGAGAATATATTTGTGGAATTGTTTCATTAATATCCGGAATAGTTCCGAGAGGTTCCAGAAGCGTTTCGGGGTTACCGGAAGGGTTTCGGTGAATATCGAGTATTACCGATTAATATATATAGGTGGAAAATGTTTCCGGGGATGTTAAATTATATATATAATGCTCTAAAAATGTTTCGAACAAATATATATTTAATTTAATATCAATGGGCCTAATAAGGCCAAGAGGTGGAAAGAAACTTGGGCCAAAAAGGCCCAAGTGGGAAAGTGCCTCCCTTCCCTAAGGAAGGGGGCCGAATTGGGGAAGGGGAGGAGTCAAACTCCTCCCCCCCCCCCTTAGATGGCGCACCAAGGGGGATTCCTTCCCCTTGGTGGCAGCCCTCACTCTCCCCTCTAACCTATATATACTAGAGGATTTCAGCCTATGTAAACATAAGATTTGGAGCCTCCTCTAGTTGATCTAGTTCTAGTTCTTGTCGGTCCTAGTTGACTGATTAGACATAGCCCGAGCCACCTCTAATCCTCATAATTAGAAGCCCCATGTGGTTCTAATCTCCTCCTCTAATTCTCCGGTGACGATTAGCTCTGGACGGCGAAGCGTTGACGGATTGAGAAGACCGTACGCTTGCAACCAAGTAGAGAGCCCATTCTTTCGGTCTTCCGTTCGTGGGAGGTTCGCGGGTTCGTCATCGACGTTCGAGGGACTTCAAGTACGATCTACACCGACTCGTCTACTTCCGCTGCACTCCTGGAGTCAGTAACGATCGTTGATCACAACCCGTTATGCATCTTCATATTGTTCCTGGATGATCGTAGGGCAAAAAAAATTGTTTTCTACTACGTTTCCCAACAGCTGGCATCACCATGGGCGAGGCGCGGGGTCACTACACCGACATGGTGAGGGATGTGCAGGGGAGGCCTTCCGGCAGGCGCATGCCGACCAGATGTACAACCTCTGACTCTTGAATGCATCGATCATGCCTTCTTCAATCTAGGTTGGGACAATACGTTCCCAAACGCTACACTCACGTCTCTTTCAAGATGCACGTCGGATCATGTGCTTCTCCTTGTTCACATCAACATGTTGCTTCTGCGTAATTGGTAGTTCAAATTTGAACTTGCTTGGGCCTCCTTCTCAACTGGTAGGAACATTGTCACTAGGTTGTGGCCCATGGGCCCCTTTGCTCCGTCCGTCAATTCTGACGCACTTTTAGCGAAAACTTTAAAATGTACGCGTTTTGGACTCAAACGTTGGGCTTTCTCATGCACCAAAGCAAACTTACATGAAATAAACTGCAAGATGGTCATTCTTCTGGATCTAAGTGAAGAGGTTTATCAACTTTTCTTGGCAAAAGAAGCAACTAGACTCATCACCGTTTTGGTTCTGCAAAAGTTATTCAAAGAAAAAGCAGTTGCTTTGTGGCTTTGCGCCAAAATTCGCTCAACTGTTGTAGGTGGAGAAAATTCAAAATATTGCATTGTCTCGGCCTCACATAGGTTACGAAAGAATAGAATCCACTATCTCACTCATCTAGGGGAGACTTTATCGGCTCACAATTAGAAAGTTGTTATCCTAATAGATTTCTTTATTAATCCCATTGGGTGCTCTCCGGCCACTAGCTGGAATTTTGATCCAACTTTCATCTAGCCCACTTGCTTTGACCCTGCTGCACTCTCTAATTGACCCCTTCCCAAAATAAGGAATTAAAGATGCTTTTATCCAAATGAATCCATTGGGGAGATCGATGGCTTTGGCCCGGCTTCCTATCAAAAGTTTTGGGCTTCTTCCAAACCTATTCTGAAGGTCTTCTCTGAATTTTTTTCTCGTACTACCTCAACATGGAGCGAATTAGCAGAGCTTACATTTCTTTTCTCCTCAAGAAAGAAAAAGAAGGAATTCTAGACTCATACCGTCCAATTTCTCTCCAAAATTGTCCTATCAAGGATATTTCCAAACTTCTTACAAATAGGTTAAAGACCTTTTCCTAACCTTGTCCATGGAGATCGGACCGGATTCATCTCTGGTAAGAACATTGCTGAAAACTTCATATATGTTGTTGATCTCATTAGTACCTGCCATAATAGAAAAAGTATCCACTATGGTGCTCAAGTTAGATTTTAGGAAAGCCTTTGACTCAATTTCCTGGGCCTCCCTGGACAAAATCCTTCTTCTTAGAGGCTTCCCTGATAATTTTAGGGTATCGATACAAAGCATTCTTTCAATTGGAAAAACTGCAATCCTACTCAACATCATCTTAGGGCCTTGAATGACATGTAAAAATGGTCTACATCAAGGCGACCCACTCTCACCTTATCTATTTATCATCATGGCCGACTTGTTACAGCAGCTCATGTCTCAGTATCTTCATATTGCTCTCCTTCACCCCCCCCCCCCCCTCTTTGCGCATCTTCCACCCACAACGCCCTAGTACGCAGATGGAACGTTAATTATTGTTGGGGCCTCTCCTATGGTAGTCTCTACGCTAAAAGGGTTGCTTCGGGATTTCTCTTGCCACTAGTCTGCAGATTAATTTCTCAAAACATGCTTTGTCCCTCTACACACTTCTTCCTCTGACCAGCACTCCATCGCTTCCATCCTTAGCTGCCCCATTTCTTCTTTCCCCCAAACCTACCTAGGGCTACCTCTTTCTCTACTTCTACCTCCCCCGAACCTTTTACTTCCAATCCTAGAATGTTGTAAAACAAAAATTCAGGGTGGCACACAAAATTACTGTCTAGAGGAGATAGACTTGTCCTCATTATGGTCGTTCTTGACTCCCTACTTCTCCCCTCCACTTCTCCTTGGCTCAACTGGCTTCATTACAACACCCAAATGCTTTTATTTCTCCCTCCACCCACAAATCCTTTCTTGGTAAAACTATGAACAACCATTCGCTAGCCCTACCAAACTTTTCCTTTATCCTAACAAACAATGGCTCACTGACCTATTTCTGGTTAGACACCTCCCTCACCCCACAACCACTTTCAAAAACTTTTTCTTGCATTTTCTCTTGTTCCATTGCCGTTTACTAGAGTGGCAAATATTATGTGTTTCGGCATAGATTTTAACCTGCATGATTGCCTAACAGCATCTCTAGCAGATCCCTTAAAATCTCATACCGTAAAATTTGTTTACAGCCTTACAGGATACCCAAAATGTTTTTTTTACATTTTACAGTATGACTTTTGTTCCGTTAGAACAGATTCCATAAAAGAAATCATGATGCCGGCAAAATTGCATAAACCCCCCTAAAAGCTTAATCTAAATTACAATTAGGTCCTCATGTAACTTAGACTAAGCTGTTGATTCCCAGGCTAGCGGCACAAACAGTTGATTCCCAAGCCGCACCCGCGTCGGCCGAGCTCTTGTTGTCGTACCCGCGTCGGCCAGTCGAGCTCTTGCCGCCGCGCCCGCGTCGGTCGTGTTCTTGTTGCTGCACCGGCCGAGCTCTTGCTGTCATGCCCTTGCTGCTGTGCCGCCAATGATGTGTCGAGCTATTGCTGGTGCAACCGTGCCGGCCAACCGAGCTCTTGTTTTCGCACCCGAGTCGGCGGCTGAGCTCTTATTGTCGCGCCCGCGGTCGAGCTCCACCCGTGACTCATCTTGGCCCACTCGGGGAACTATTGGCAGATACCGCGCTGGCCTGAGAGGTCGGGGTAGCCACGCGGGGGCAAAGCGGCGGCGACCATGGTGGGGCACCGGCAGCGCCGACGAGATGCGGCGGCTTCTCTATTTGGCCAGAGTCGAGCTCGGGAGATGGCGTCGCCGGCTGCGACTGAAGTGGTTGGGCTGAAATTTCCCTCCCGCTAGGCCTCAAAGGGATAGAGGAAATTGTAAAAGAGGGGGAAATCCTGGAAATATGGTGGACAGGGGATGAAATATACAACTCCTCATAAAAAAAATACGGGGTGGGCTGTTTTACAGGACCTGGTTGGGATGATTTTTTTGTCCCGGTCTTGTAAAACGACGGTTATTTTGCACGACGAGGCGATATACAGGATCTGCTAGAGATGCTCTAAACTCTACCGCCTCCACAGAAATTGTCTCTCATTTTTCTTTGCTACATGACTTTATGCTTTCAAATGATCGAGACACTCGCTTCCTTAATGGGGGCCACACCTTCTCAACAAAGGAAGCATATGAGCTGATATCTAAGGAGGTGGATGAAGACAGGAACGCATAGCTGATATGACATTCTATTGAACAAAAAAATTAAGATATTCGCATGGTTGGCATTCAAGGGCAGACTCGATACAAAGGCCAACCTTGCACACAAATCAATCAGTCCAAACTTGGACTGTCCAAGATGGACTCGTCAAGAAGAGGACACGGATCACCTATTCGTCTCCTGTCCACTCGCAGACAGAATTTGGCAATGTCTCGGCCTCTGGTTCTCCTTCACCGACACATCATTGCTTTCGGATGTCGCAACACCACGTGGACTTGATGACAGAGTGTGGCCATTCATTCTACTTGTGATCCTTTGGTGTATCTGAGATGCTAGAAATGAAAAGGCCTTCAAGAATACTTATGTACACTCCTCCCTCACTCTCAATCTTAGATTCATGGTCGCATTGTTACGCAAGCAGTGCGATAAGGACGTTGTCTTCTCATGGCGGTTGTTCCTCTCCTATGTGGCGTGCCTATGTAATCTCTTTGGTTGTACTTGTGGCTTGCCGCTTTTGAGAAATATATTCAGGTGGGGGAGCCCCCCTCCTCCCCTCGTGACTCCCAAAAGAAAAGTCAGGAATGTTGAAATATGTTCCATGTGGCCGTAGGTGCACATATATTGTTAGTTGGAGTTCTGGTTAGACTAGAGATAGATTAGTATCTACTTAAACTACTTCCTCTCTATCTCCTAATCCCTTGTACTTCAAGACATGTATGCGATCATGGGATATGCCCCATCTCTATCAATAAATACCACATGGCCCTCTCACGAGAGGGTAGAACGCTTCCCATCATTTTCTACATGGTATTCAGAGCGACCTCTTCCCCTTTGTTCTGAGACAAAATGATCTACACCAAAACAAACAAAACCCATGGCGTCCTCCTCCTCCACCCCTACCCTCTCCATCCTTGGTTCTCAGGTTCCGGAGAAGTTAACTAGGGAGAATTATCTCCTCTGTGGGGCTTAGATCCTCCCCCACTTCCTTGGCGTTGGCCTATATGGCTACCTCGACGGCTCCATCCTTGCACCGGAGAAGCTGATCACCGCCAAGGACAAGGATGGCAAGGAGCAAGACATCCCCAACCCGGCATATGAAGCATGGGTTTGGCAGGACCAGCAGGTCCTCGGGCACATCCTCAACAACCTGTCGAGAGACGTGCTCGTTTTTGTCGTCTCCATCAAGACGGCGCACGCAGTATGGACTTCCCTGGGTAACAGGTTTGCCTCGCAATCTCGTTTCGCATCAATAATATCCGCGTAGCCTTAGCCAATGCTCAGAAGGGAACGCAATCTGCTCCGGTTTACTTCGGCCGGATGCGCTCACTGGCGGACGAGCTTGCCGCTGCTGGGAGGCCACTAGAAGAGGACGAACTCCTCTCCTTCATCATTGCGGGGCTAGACCTTGACTACAACTCTGTAGTCTCGACTCTGGACTCCCGCACTGAACCGGTCACCGTCGACTTCCTCTATGCGGCGGTCTGCAACTTTGACCAGCGTGTCGAGCTCTTCACAGGCGGGGTTGGAGGCACCTGTGGCTTCAAGTCCTCTGTTGACCTCGCTGCTCGCCATGGTGGTCCTCCTCCGCCATAGAAGCAAAATGGTGGCGGGTACAAGAAGCAGAACAGCGGCAGCGGCTACAAAAAATGGAAAGGCAACGGGCGCCCTTTCTACTCCAACAACAAGGGTTCCTACGCCGGCCAAGGAGGCCCAGGAGGCCCCGAAGGTCCAGGCGGCCCTGCACCTAGCAACAACACCAGGAACAATGACCAATCCAGTGCTAGATATGTGGTAAGTTTGGGCACAGTGCCAAGGACTATTGGTATCGTTTCGACGATGATGCATTAGAAGAAAAGGTTGCACCTGTTGCTCAATATGGCGTCGATACAAATTGGTACGTCGACAGTGGGGCAATTGATCATCTCACTGGCGACTTGGAGAAGCTCATGGTGCGGGAGAAGTTCTGTGGACAGGAATAGATCCATGGTGTGAATGGTTCAGGTATGAGGATAGATCACATTGGTTATTCGGAATTCAAAACCCCTAGTTGTTCTATTCATCTACGCAAGATCTTATACTCTCCTCATGCAAACAAAAAACTTCTCTTTGTACATCGTATTGCCTTAGACAATCATGTATTCCTTGAGTTTCACCCCTTTTTTGGATTAAGGATCAGGCAACGAGGAGGGTGCTCTACAGAGGTAGATGCGTTGGTGGTCTCTATCCGTTGATTCCTCGCTTTAGGTGATCAAATAAACAAGTTCTTGGTGTCACAAAGCTATCCTCAGCAAGGTGGCACGATCGATTAGGTCATCCATCTTTTACTATTGTTTAATGGGTGCTTAGGAAAAATAAGCTCCCTTTTGTTGGTGTGCATAGCTTATAAACAGTGTGTGATTCATGTCAAAGAGTAAAAAGTCATCAATTGCCTTACCCCGTGTCAACAAGTGTTTCTTCTCGACCATTAGAGCTCATTTTTTCTTATGTATGGGGGCAAACACCCGTCTCTATTGGTAGACACAAATACTATGTAAGCTTTATTGATGATTATAGTAAGTTTACTTGGATCTATCTTATCAAGAATAAATCCGATGTGTTTCAAGTTTTCCAAAATTTTCAAGCACTCATTGAATGCAAGTTTGACCGAAATATTATCACAGTCCAATCGGATTGGGGTGGTGAGTATGAGAAACTCAACTCATTCTTCCAAAAGTTGGGAATTTCCCGTCATGTCTCTTGCCCACACGCACACCAACAAAACGGCTCCGCTGAACGCAAGCATCGGCACATCATTGAGGTTGGCCTCTCACTTCTCGCAAATGCGTCTATGCCACTTAAGTTTTGGGATGAAGCATTCCTCACAGCCACCTATCTCATTAATCTTCTGCCTAGTCGTATCATCAACTACCAAACTCCTATAGAAAAACTATTGCACATCAAACCTAACTATGCCTCCTTAAGAGTGTTTGGCTGCGCATGTTGGCCTAATCTTCGACCATACAATGCTCGCAAACTCTCCTTTCGCTCTAAGCAATGCGTGTTCATTGGATATAGTCCCCAACACAAAGGTGTCAAGTGTCTTCATGTGTCCACGGGCCGGGTATATATCTCTCGTGACGTTGTGTTTGATGAGACTATTTTCTGTTTCAAAGATCTACACCCTAATGTCGGAGCCCTATTGCGAAAGGAAATCCTTCTTCTTCCTAGTCGCCTTTCCGGCTTAGATCAAGGGGGCGATGAAAACAATTCTGATAATCATGTGACTAACCCTCATAACCATATTCAGTCTCATGATGATGGTGCAGATGACACAGGATTTTATTCTGAAGAAAATGGTGTTGAAATTGTCCAAAATGGACCCTTATTTCATGTGGCAGAAGATGCCAGCCGCGCAAGACACGAGGCTTATTCTCCTGCTCCTGCAGCCTCAGGATCCGCATGCGGCAGATCCCGTGCAGATGTGCTACAGCAGCGGCAGTCCGAGGTGGGCTCGCCCTTAGGATGCGACGCGCCCTGCAGGGCGGATGCGGCCCAATCCACGCCAGCCACCTGCGGCTCGGGCCGTGGGACGGTCCAGCAGGCGGCCGACCGCATGCCTAATGCTGGCCCGCAGCGCTCTACCGTGTCGATCACGCATCGGTTGTCTCCCGTGAAGGCCGCGGGGCCCGCGACAGCTGCTGCTACGCCTTCGCCTGGTTCGTCGAGCAGCACAGGCGTGTCTACCCAATCGTCGCGCGTAGAAGCGGTGGGTGCTGCACTGGATCCTGCAACGGGATCTTATGTGGACGGGACAACCACTCCATCAGCTGTGCCCCCTCGTTCCACACGTGTGGGCACACGGTTACAAACAGGAAAATTACAGCCTATGAATTACAAAAGAATTTTGAAGTTTCGATTAACTTGTTCTATAGGAGAACCACACTCTGTTGAAGAGGCATTGGGGGATGTTGAATGGCACAAGGCCATGGAGGAGGAATACATGGCTTTGAAGAAAAATAAGACTTGGCATCTCGTTCCACGTGATCAAGGTAAAAATTTGATAGACTGCAAATGGGTTTATAAAATAAAAAAGAAGGTAGATGGAACTATTGACCGCTATAAGGCTAGGTTAGTAGCAAAAGGCTTTAAATAGAGGTATGGTATTGACTATGAGGATACTTTTAGCTCAGTTGTTAAAGCTGCTACTATCAGATTGGTTTTGTCTATTGATGTGTCTAGGAGATGGAGCCTAAGGCAGTTGGACGTACAGAATGTGGTTTTACACGGTGTTCTAGAAGAGGAGGTTTACATGAAACAACACCTGGGTTTGAAAACAAGGATGCACCTTTTCATGTGTGCAAACTTGATAAGGCTCTCTATGGTCTGAAGCAGGCCCCAAGAGCCCGGTATTCTCGTCTGAGCATGAAATTGCAAGATATTGGTTTTGTTCCCTGCAAGTCTGACACCTCATTGTTTATTTTCAATAAATCCAATATAACAATGTGCATGCTCATATATGTTGATGATATCATTGTTACTAGTTCATCTGATGAAGCAGTGACAGCACTCCTAAAGGACCTTGGCTCAGAATTTGCCCTGAAGGACTTAGGAGACCAGAATTTCTTCTTGGGCATTGAAGTCACGAAAAAAATATGGTATAGTCTTATCTCAAAAAAATATGCAACTAATCTTTTGAAAAGAGTTGGGATGCAGGACTACAAGCCTTCACCAACTCCATTATCTAGCTCAGAAAAATTATCTCTGCATGAAGGTGAGCCCCTAAGTTTGGAAGACAACACTCAGTACAGAAGTATGATTGGTGCACTCCAATATCTCACCCTTACTAGACCAGATCTATGCTTTGCTGTGAACAAAGTGTGTCAATTTCTGCATGCACCGACCACCTTGCACTGGACTGCTGCTAAACGTATTCTGAGATATGTAAAAGATACAGCTAATGTTGGACTAACATTCAGCTGGTCTCAGTCCACCCTTGTCAGTGCATTCACTGACGCTGACTGGGCTGGAAGTATAGATGACAGAAGGCTGTAGGTGGCTTTGCTATATTCTTTGGTCCCAACTTAGTATCATGGTGTGCTAAGAAATAGGCAATTGTCTCTAGGTCTAGTATAGAGGCTGAGTACAAGGCTCTGGCAAATGCTACCGCAGAAATTATCTAGCTTCAGTCCATGCTGAAGGAACTTGGAATGACACAAGTGCAAGCTCCTTGTTTATGGTGTGATAATCTTGGTGCTACTTATCTCTCTGCCAATCCAGTCTTTCGTGCCAGAACAAAACATCCATACAATCATCTGCTAAAACTTCCGCCACGCAGGATGGAACACTATTAAGAAGCACACCATTGAACCTATTATCAAAACTAAACTTCGCAATCTGGTGCGCCATCCTATTAGCCCTTCTATTAATCTTGGATATCTTGCAATTTAACATCATCTTGGAAATACTCAATGCTTCTATTTTTAGATAAACTAGAGGAGACCTGTCTAGGTGATCATTTCCAAGAAAAGAGGCCACAAAAGAACAATCAGTTTCTAAAATGATGGGCTTGTGGAGAGTAATACCAATGTACATCCCCGCAAGGGTCGCTCTAAGTTCCGCTTCATCCGCGCTATTGAACACCCCAATATAATCTCAGAACGAAATGATAACTTCTCCAGTATGGTTCCTGGCCACCACATCCACACTCGCAGCACATATGGCCTTCACATAACTTGCATCAACATTAATCTTAGTGAACTCCGTACCAGGAGGCTACCAAGTCACAAAATTCTCTTGCACATCATTAATAAAATTTAAACCATCCACCCTCTCCTTACCTTTGTTGCTAATCTCCATCTTCATACTGGAATGACATGACGAGAAGGGCGCCCAATAGTTTTGAATAAAAGGAACGTTTCCTTTCCCTTACCAAAAATCAAATCATTCCTCGGATGCCATGCCCTCCAAAACATGAATATAATTTGCTCACCCACCGGTGGCCTTACTTGATCCAATAAAATAAGTAACCAATGCGGCCTAAAATATTTGAAAAACACTTCACCAGGTAAATTCCAAACCTCCCTTCCGCCAAACGGAGCGCGCGGGTCTTGGGACAGCTCACCAGAGCATGAAACACACATTCATCTTCAACACTATAAATCGAGCACAAACCAATGATAGTTTGGTGGTGTTTAACTCTGTTAACTTGAACCGCCAAACTGTGTGTAGCAGCACGCCATGCAAAAATTCTAATTTTCTGACGGACCTAAGCCTCCCAAATAATATTTCATAGCCTCCTTTCCCCATTTACAGCACGACTGGAACTCTGTAACTCAATCATAGAGTCCTTTAGGTTCAGCGCCAACCTATACGCACTTTTAACCGAGAACAACCTATTTTTCTCGTAGTACTAAGCAATGAAATCTCCCTCAACCAAAGTTGGAATACGCAACATCAAAATTTCCTCAGCATCATGCGGATGAAACAAATGCCTAATAAGATTCTCATTCCATCTTTTTTAGTCATTGATGTATATCTCAGACACACATTTGAGTCTAGTTCTGTTCTTTTTTGTAGAAATTTGTAGACCCAAGTCTCTAGGAAGCCAAGTATCACTCCATATATTTATATTCGCACCATCGCAAACTCTCTAAATGACACCCTTTTTTAGCATCTCAATTCCATGCATAATACATTGCCAAGTAGGTGACATCACTTGAGGGGAAAAAAGTGTACAGCAAACGCCCATGAGGATAATATTTTTCTTTCATCACCTTTGCACATAACGAGTCTCGAAAAACCAATAATCGCCAAGCCTGTTTCGCCAAAAGCACTTAATTAAATATTCTCATATCTCGAAAGCCCATACCTCCTTCATCTTTGGATCTCGCCATCTTATCCCACGCCAACCAATGAGTTTTCTTCCTATTCTTCTCGTCACCCCACCAAAAATTCCTAATGATCTGGGATAACTCTTCACAAAGAGAAGCCGGAAATTTAAAAATACTCATGGCATAGACCGGAAGAGCCTGTACAACTGACTTAATCTGGAGTTCCTTCGCTTCGCTAGAAGCATATTTTTCTATAGGTCTTTACATCTGTGTCCCTAACTCGAACCCACTACTCAGATTTGCCCCTAATTTCGAAGCCTGCTCAAATTTTCCCCTCCGCCGTTATGTGCCCTTACAGAAATACCCCTCTGTGCCGTTTCCGTCAGGTCAAAGGCCTTTGACCATCAATGGGGCGTTTCCTGGACATATTTGCCCCTCTATTCACTTGTCAGTTACACATGGGTCCTACCCTAGGCAAAAAAAATATGTCTTATCCCCTCTCTCTCACTTAACAAAAAAACTCTATCACTCCTTGACATGTGGGCCAAGGACCCACTTGCATGGTCAACACAAGTCCACACGCTCCAAAGCGAGGCTCGGCGAGGCTCACGTGAATCAGCCGGTGGCCGTCACCGGTGAGGGGCGGCGCACCTGCAGGTGAAGACCAAGGGGACGGGCTCGGGGTGGTCTGACAAAGGATTTGCAGGTGGTGGTCGAGGTGGATGTCGGCGGACAACGACGGCAGGCACGGGGAGCACCAGAGACATTCTGCGGGGGACGTGGTCGCCGCCGTCGCGGTCGGAGGCTAGATCGAGACCAAAGAGCATGTCCTTGTGCCCTTCTGGACGCCTCGCCTCCGCCCATCACGGTGAATCGGGCCTATGGCCGCATGTAGACGATGGCCAAGACTCCGTTCTCCGCCTCAGATGCGCACTTGGCCTCCTAAATCCGGCCGCCCCGAGCCACCATTGACCTTCCCGACCTACGTGTCGTTGGCGCTGAAATCACGCGGCCCTACTCCTCTCTTCCCTCGCTCGATTCTATTCCCGGAGCGCCCTGCCCGAAGCTGGCCGCCATGACCGACCTCGACTGGCTCGGTCGTGTGCGCGCACCCAACTACCTACCTGTGCGGCGGCTTCACCCCCTTCGTCGGACGACCCCGAGCCTCCCATTGGTGGCCCTCACACACAGGCGCGCTGACCCTCGCCGGCAATGGCCACCGGCCGAGCCGCCAAGCCACGCCGTGACCACGTGCGAACAGGAGTTGACCCTGACAGCGGGTCCAATGGCCCACATATGTCAGGGACAGAGAGGGGGTTATGAGAGAGGGAGACGGGTTTTTTAATATTGGTGGGCTCCACGTCTAAGTCAAAGATGGGATGAGAGAAAGGGAGTTTTCTTTTGTTTTTCACAGGTAGGTCCCACCTGCTAGTGGGATGTGCACAAGGGGCAAAAAAGTTGAGAAAACGTGAGGAAAACGGTCAAAGGCCTTTGACCTGACAGAAACGGCAGGGAGGGGTATTTCTGTAAGGGCACATAACGGCGGAGGGGCAAATTTGAGCAAACTTCGAAATTAAGGGCAAATCTGAGTAGGTGGTTCGAGTTAGGGACAGAAATGCAAATGACCCTTTTTCTATCCAGTCTGAAACACGCTTAAGTGCTTTATCTTTTGTAGACTGGAATTTGCCGGCCTTCATTCGCTCTTCCAGCACGGGTAAACCAAGATTTTTTTCCTCGAAACCATGAGAACCACCAAGATAGACACTTAATCTTCCAGACTACACTTTTTACCAAATAAAATGGAACATTTATCCAGAAATATGTGACCATTCTGAAGTTGGAGGTATCTAAGATCATTTACAAGTTCGAGAAAAAGATATCTTATTTGTAATATTCATACAAATATAAGGTTACTACTTAAGTGTACCGACACAAATTTTTTAAGAGCTTCTAGTCAGAGTGATGGTTGACTGAGTACGATGTAGACGTTGTTGCATGCATATTACTCTACATATTATGTTGTGCACAATGGAACACATAAATCTACTAATTTAGTGAAAACAGATTTATAAGTATGAAAATCACAAAAAGGACACTCTGATGCCATAGCTGAAAATAACTTGTCATATTTTCTGTAACCGGCGGCTCTAAAACTGACTCCCTCACGATGCAAGCCAGCCGAACCGATGCACGCGCCTGTAGCACGCGGGTCGTGCTTCGCCAGCGTAACAAGAATAATGCGATAGAGCCCTCCTAAGTGTTACTGATATGTCCATTGCACTTGCGGCAGAGCAATCGTGTTCTCATCCAACGACTCTGGTGTTCCCTTCGCTCTATGACAGCAACCTGAACTGCTGTATTTAGTGCCTTGAAAAGCATGGTTGCTCCAATCGGTGCTGGACTGGGATGCTGTGAAGCGGGTAAATGCAGCACCAAGAACTTGATGCTGCTCAGAGCTTTTCAGGGGAACTTGTCATCTCTGTGCTGCTTCAGTCACCTCACTGCCCATACTTGTTGGTGATTTTTCATTAATTCTCTATACATCGGTGTACATGTATATTTGTAACAGGAGTGCCAAATTTTGGTTGTGTTAATAGTACAAAATGTGAGTCTTTTTCTTGTGTAAAGTTCTGGTGCATTTGTGTCTTCAGGGTGTGTTTTTGTGATATTCAGTCTAATCCTTGTATCAGGCGTTCAGTTTCATAAAAGCGTTCCTGAGGTTGGTCGGGTGGGGTTGTGACAAAGTTGTTGGCATCAAATAGAGAAGACTGTAATCTGCCTATTGAGCATAATCTATTAAAATACTGGTTTATTCTCTAATGAGCAGACTTCTTTTGTATATATACAAGTATACTTCAAAGCCAAACGACAAGAATGATGGCTAATTTGCTGTGAACACCAGTATCAATCTAACCTGGTATGCTTGTTCCATTGCCGTTCTGGCGGAATGGTGGTGACTTATGTATCATGTCTTCTAAAGAAATACTGGTTTATTGCACCTCTTGATCAATTCAACTGAAGGATGAAGTTGCTGACACTGCCAAGAGGGTATCGTGTATCTGTATTCGCAATTCCACAGTTGGAAGCACCATACAAGCAATTAAAAGGTTATTGTAGTACAAATCAACACAAATAAAGCACAAATTATGATCCTGAATAACTTATACTAGCAGTTAGCACGAACCACCTCATGAATTGGTCACTGTGATATAGTTTCACATTACAAGTCAGAGAGCAAATTTGTACTCCCAGAACTCTCGTCGCGAATAGGGACTCAATCTAGAACTCGATGTATGAAATGCAGACTAATCCCAATCTCAATTACCCACATTGCACCACAGAAGTAACATCAATGGTGTCCAGTATAAACGCACCAGATCAAATAGCAGAAACAGATCAAGTGGTGTTGCTGAATTGGGACACACAATTGTTCAGTCACTGTGGCATTTTTTCACATTGCAAATTAGACTGCAAACAAGTAGTACTACGACTCATCCGGGGCTCCTGGTAAATTATGGCAAATCAACTCATCACCACCTCAATATCGTACCCAACAGAGACCAACCAGCAAGACAAAATCAGAAACACGGCATTAGCAGAGACAAGTTTCATTTCCAACAACACATGCGAATAACTTTGTTCCACGATTCAGTTCGAGCTACAGAGAAAATGGCGAACTAAACAAGTCGGGGTTTCATCAGGCTTCTGGAATCTGCAGGCGGCGACAAAGAGTGACGACCGTCGGCCGGCCGGCCCTAACCGCCGAAGCCGTAGAGGGTGCGGCCCTGACGCTTGAGCGCGTAGACGACGTCCATGGCGGTGACGGTCTTGCGGCGGGCGTGCTCGGTGTAGGTGACGGCGTCGCGGATGACGTTCTCGAGGAAGATCTTGAGCACGCCGCGGGTCTCCTCGTAGATGAGGCCGGAGATGCGCTTCACGCCGCCCCTCCGCGCCAGGCGCCGGATCGCCGGCTTGGTGATGCCCTGGATGTTGTCGCGCAGAACCTTCCTGTGGCGCTTGGCGCCGCCCTTGCCGAGACCCTTGCCTCCCTTGCCGCGCCCGGACATGGCTGACGGTCTCAAGCTGCGAGCGGATGTGGAATCGGAGGAACGGTGGTGGCTCGTGCTGAGTGCTGTGATTTGCAGGGTGGGGCGAAGGGCGTCTTAAAGGGGGCGAGAGGTTGGAGGAGGCATCTGCCTGCCGTTGGATGCGGCTGGAGTGGACGGTCGAGATGGCGATCTGGGTGAGAGATGCCGCGGATCAGTGACATGGCCGAAAGCTTGGAGCGGTGGATTGGCGGGCTGGGTCAGAGCTGTGGCGGCAGCTCGAAATTTTGGGCTGTGGGCGGTGGCCGGGTGTCGTCTTCTGAAGATTCTTCATGTGGGAGAATAAAAAAAAAAACAATTCAACTTGATATACTTGCTCCATTGCTGTAGCATGTCCTCCAATGACAGATTATTACTTTTTTTTGGCGCAAAAGAAATTTTTTTTCGAGATGGAAGCAAAAGATTTGCCTCATCCATTAAATAAGAAGAGACAAGAGAGTTTTACAAGACATCCCACAAAACGGCATGATAATTACTCACACAAAATAACATTCCCTAGTTTCTTGGCGCCAGTTGTGATCCATAATTTGGCCTCGTCGATAATGAGTGTAAGTAGAATAGGCGGTGGGGCATATTTTTGGCGGAAAACCCTAGCGTTCCGCTCGTTCCAAACAATCCATGGAGATAAGCATGGTGAGGGATGCCATGGCATGCCAGTTTGAAGTTTGTCAGTCTGATTGTCCCACCATTGATTGACGTGAGGCAAACCAAGCTTGTCGATGATTGCGCAAAAGATTATTACTCCTTCATCCGAACTGTTTCGGAGATCCGAAGATAATCTACAGGAAACTTGCTCGAATGCAGTGACTGGTATACTCATTTTTCAGAGCTTACTGGAGTTCACTTTTGTAGGATTCAAGCATTCAGATAACACGTTACAATGCTTAAATATAATAGCTTAGCGGTCAGGTAATTGGTGCTAGAAGCACTTCCAGCACTGATGTACTGTTTGTGTAACTGGTAGTTGTAGATACACAAAGCTGAACTGAACGAGCTTATTAACATGACATCCCCGAGTCCATCTCGTGCTTATCAGAGGCAACCAACCAGAATACTGATTTCATACTTGGACACGGTATCATTTAAGCTACAAGATCGAAGCTGGCTACAACTGGCAGGTCATTTCACATGTTTGAGATAGCACACATCTTCTCTTTACACTCCTGATTGCGTCCAATGTTTCAGGATACTCTACCCAAGCAATGGCCAATCCACTCTGCAGTTTCGACAGTGGCAGAACCAGGAACAGCATGAGATACAAAATGTTCTGGTGCGCTATTTCGGAATTGTGGGTGATGCAACCAATAATGTTCCAGGCACGATGTGGAAGCCTGCAGCCTTTTCTGAACCTGTAAAATCTGAAGACAAGACACCAAGTAACTTGGACTATCAGTATGTTTGCAGTTCAGAGCATTGTTCATAGACTTGCGCTTGCGGGATTGCAGTATAATTAGGCAAAGTAGGGGTGGTTTCAACAGAATACGTATGTGCACTGAAGACTGAACATCAAACATACCGCTACTGTTATGCAACTGGTCAGTAGACGGAACTGAAGTCGAGCATATTAGCGGCTCGTTCGTTCGGGTTCAGATGCAACAAGCCTGATTGCTTATTGCAAAAATTGACAATCAAATGATTCAGAGCGGCTTAAATAGGCAAGAAATTTGATAAGCTAATCCAACATTTGGTGCAATCACATTCAAGAGGGCTCACATGCAGGGAGAATCAGGCATTCAAACGCACATGTACGAGAACCGGAACCAACATTTTCATTTTCATTGCTGATGGCAACAAGAAGGTACCATCAGATTAGGCATAACACATCCACCATGACAGGAACAACCTAACAGGGATCTAACAGGACGCACATACATTTCCACCAATGAACAGGGATCTGGCACGACGCATGGATATGGATTGCAGCAGCAGCCTAGGCCCTCTCGCCACGGATGCGGCGGGCGAGCTGGATGTCCTTGGGCATGATGGTGACGCGCTTGGCGTGGATGGCGCAGAGGTTGGTGTCCTCGAAGAGGCCCACGAGGTAGGCCTCGGCGGCCTCCTGCAGGGCGGAGACGGCGGAGGACTGGAAGCGGAGGTCGGTCTTGAAGTCCTGGGCGATCTCCCGGACGAGGCGCTGGAAGGGGAGCTTGCGGATGAGCAGCTCCGTGCTCTTCTGGTACTTGCGGATCTCACGGAGCGCGACGGTGCCGGGGCGGAAGCGGTGGGGCTTCTTCACGCCGCCGGTGGCCGGGGCCGACTTGCGGGCGGCCTTGGTCGCCAGCTGCTTCCTCGGCGCCTTGCCGCCGGTGGACTTCCTCGCCGTCTGCTTGGTGCGGGCCATGTCGTCGATGCGCGGGGATGTTGAGGAGGTTCTGGTGCTTGGGGGTTGGGAAGATTGGAGTGAGGAGGAAGAAGGGGAGGAGGCGGCGTTAAATAGGAGGGAGCACCGAGCGAGCGAGCGGGTGGGTTTTGGTTTTTCGGGAGGGGACGAGAGGCATGTACTTGCCGTTGGATGCGGATGGAGTGGACGGTCGAGATGGCGATCTGGGGGAAGAATGCCGCGGATCGGTGACATGGCCGAAAGCTTGGGCCGGTGGATTGGCGGGCTGGGTCAGAGCTGTGGCGGCAGCTCGAAATTTTTGGGCTGTGGGCGGGACCGGGTGTTTGTTCAGAACTGTTGTGCCGTGTTCTTGAGATTGTTCACGTGGGAGGGTAATTGGTGCTAGAAGTTTAACTGAACGAGCACCTGCAGCCAGGGACGATTCTAAGAGCATCTTCAGCCGCGCCTTCAACAAAGTCTCCCAGACGACTTTTCGGTCACCGGCATCAAAAAATCGGCTCAATCGCGCCCTCAAGGGCTTAATTTTTGCCGGCTCGGGCCGAAATTTGCGCCGGCGGACCCAACTCGAACCCGGCGTGCCCGGGACGCTCGGGGGCGCTGGGCGAATCGTTTTTGGCGCGAAAGAGCCGCGGGCCCTCCTTGCCAGCGACTCGTCTCGCTTCTCGCCGCTTCGTCGTCCTTATCGCCTCGTTTCCCGCGGCGAATCAACGCCAAAGCTGCCGCGTGCTGCCGCGCCGGTCAGCCTCCGCCATTGATGCCTCACGGGCGGCGCAATGAAGGCGTGACGACGCGCGTCCCCGCGCATGCCACGCGTAGACGCGGCGGCCACGCGTGCGCGCGACGCCTCCGACGAGGACGCCCTACGGTGGGCGCGCGACGACTACCTCCGCGACGAGATGGTCCGGCAGCGCCGGGCCCTGGAGGAGATAGCCGCCCGCAAACGTGGGCGCGAGGACGAGCACGGCGTCGTGATCCTCGACAGCGATGACGACGAGGACGCCGCCGGACTGTCCAACAAGCCGCGCCAACCAGGGGAGGGCTGCAGCAGGGACGGCGGCCACGGCGGAGGCGACGACGACGACGCCGGCGGCGACTACACGCGGTTCTACAGCCTCCTCGGCATGTAGAACTGCAAGGACGGCGGGCGACGAGGAGCGGCGAGGGAGACGGCGAGGAGCAAACTAGTAGCATTTTTTTTCTTTTTTGTAAAATATTTTAAATATGAACGAACTCGTCGGAGTTTGGTTTAATTTGCGCCGTGCTTGTGAGTTTTCAAAAAAGCGTGAGCGCCGCGACTGGGGGGCATCTTGCGACGAGGGGGGCGCGAGACCACCCCCCAAAAGGATCGAGTCGTCCCTCGATAGCGATAAGCGATTCCCGAATTTTTCTGCTTGCGTCCATGTACGTAACCTGCTTTGCCCCCCCTATCCTCAGCCCATGTATTAGTACAGCCCATTAGATCTTTTTTTGGGGTGCAGCCCATTCGATATGGAGCACTAAAATGCCAAGCAGGCCATCGTGGAAAACAAAAGGCCCTGTTAGTCCTTGTACAATGAGAGATGCTTAGGGAGGTGCTTAAAAAAATAAACCGAGTTTTTCTGAAGCACCGGTGCCTGTTTCTACAGGAGAGATGCTTAAGCGTCTCTCCTGTACAAATAGGCATCGGTGCTTAAAGAAAGTCTGGTTTATTTCTCTAAGCACCTCCCCTAAGCATCTCCCATTGTACAAGGCCTTAGTTGTTAGTTACAGCACGAATCCACATCGCTAGAGGTAGTCCGTTCGTTTCCAGAGCCGCCGCCAGCTGCTGAGATCGAGACTTCCCAGCTGGCCGCTCCGATCAGATCTCTCCATCGCGTCGCGCCACCATCGAGAAGCAGAGAAGGGTAGGGTGCGCGGGGACAGGGTAGCGCCGTTGCGCCGATCCACAGACATGTTGCCGGTTCCCCGTTGCCCATTGACGGCGGCCCGGACACACGGGCGGCAACAATACAAGAGGAAAAGGTAATCTGTTTTCACATCAGATTGGTTCATGCCTTTAAAAACTATAGAACTATAATCGTACAAACTATAAGCATTAATCGTCAATTATAACATTTTCATTTATTTATTTGTGCTTGTGTAGACATGAAGAGAAAAAAAGGCAAATCCATTCATAAATTATTCAAGCCAGTTGGTTCAAGCTCTCAACCATCGGAACATGATGCTACAGTACAATCTAGTGAAATGAAGCAGCCTAATCCTAGCTAAGGCTAAAGACTTCCATTGATGCTATGAGGTAAGTAAGAATTATTTATTTTTCGAACATTTATAATTTCTTAATACATGATATCTAACAATTATTTTCTGTTGATTGCATCAGGTGGTTAATTTTCCAAGCATGCCCCTTTAGAGGAAATGGTGAATATGATGATTCCAAGAACCAAGGTAATATCCCAAGCATAATTTAATTGATATGCAAGCTCCTAATAAAAATGTCATTAATAAAATTTGGCGAATCTACATCTCTTGTGTAGTTGTCTTTCTATTAGTGGTCAGATTTGCTCTTTTTTCTCTTATCACTGTAATAGGACTGGTTAATCCTACTCAGAAATTAGTGGAAAGAGTGTTAACCTAAAAAAAATCTCTAGTGTCGTTGTCTTCGCCCCCCCCTATGGTCAAATCCTGGCTCCGTCCCTGCTTGCAGCACTGATGTACTGTATTGTTTGTGTAACTGGTAGTGGTAGATACACGAAGCTGAACTGAACGAGCTTAGAGCAACTCCAACGCGCCGACCCAAATGGACGCTCGTTTTATCCGATTTTTATCTGTTCGGGTCGGCCAAACGGACGTTTGTGTCCATATTTTCATTTGGGTCGGTAGGTGCGTCCAACAGATGACAGACCCAAATCCGCGACCGGTCATACTAAAAAAAATCATACACACATGGGCGAAAAATATGCATAATTAAACATAAATGGCTGGCCAAAGTCCACTTAAACATTAATAAAACTAAAAGAAGTACGCATCGTCAGCACGCTGCCCTAGGCGGCGTCCTCCTCCTCCTCTCCGGGACCGGTGAGGTCGATGAACGTCGGCACCGACCCAGCCCAAGGGAAGGTGGTCTCCCACGCGGCACGCCGGATTGCTTGTTGCATAAATTGACAGTCGAATGATAATTTAAGCTCAAAATTAGAGCGGCTTAAATAGGCAAGAAATTTGATAGTAATCTAATCCAGCATTTGGTACAATCACATTAAGAGGAAAGGCAAAGGCACGTAGATGAGAACAAGAACCAACATTTTCATTTCCGTTGCTGATGGCAACAAGAAGGTACCATCAGATTAGGCATAACACATCCACCATGACAGGAACAACGTAACAGGGATCTAACACGATGCATGTGGGTTGCAAGCCTAGGCCCTCTCGCCACGGATGCGGCAGGCGAGCTAGATGTCCTTAGGCATGATGGTGACGCGCTTTGGCGTGGATGGCGCAGAGGTTGGTGTCCTCGAAGAGGCCCATGAGGCAGGCCTCGGCGGCCTCCTGCAGGGTGGAGACGACAGAGGATTGGAAGCGGAGGTCGGTTTTGAAGTCCTGGGCAAAGAAGTATCACAGGGGACCCACCAGTTGCCCACAAGGCAACAGGGCGCGGCCACCCCCTCTTGGGGAACATTGGATGGGAAACAAAAAAATTCATACGCTCACCAAGACCCAATCTAGGAGATGACCATCTACGAGGGGAGAGATTGGATCTACATACCCTTGTAGATCGCTAAGCGGAAGCGTTAAGAAACGCGGTTGATGTAGTCGAATGTCTTCGTGATCCAATCACGATCCGTCCCGCGAATTCCCGATCCAAGTGCCGAACGGACGGCACCTCCGCGTTCAACACACGTACGGCTTGATGACACCTTCACCTCCTCGATCCAGCAAGCGATGGTGAAGTAGCCCGAGTCCTCCGGCATCACGACAGCGTGGTGGCGGTGGTGGTGGCGGAATCTCAGCAGATCTTCGCTAAGCACTACGGAGAGGAAGAGGGATGCGAGGGAGAGGAGAGGCAGTGTCGTGGCGTGGAGATGTGCTCTTGGGGTGCGGCTGCCCTCTCTCTACCTCTCTATTTATAGGGGGATGGAGGAGGGTGTGGCGCCCCTAGGGTTTCCCCTAGGGGGCGGCAGCCAGGGCAGATGGGATCTCCCCTAAGGTGACTTGCCCCCCAAGCCGGGAGGTGGGAAGCCCTAGGGGAATGCCCCCAACCCTCCTGGTTACGTGAGATGGGGTGAGGGGGGCGCTCAGCCCCTTAGTGGGCTGGCTTGCCCCCTCCCCTTGGCCCATGGGGCCCCCCAACACTTGTCGGGGCCCGTGAAACCCCTTTCGGTGATGTTGGTCATCACCCGGTACCCCTAGAACAATTTTGGACTCCAATACCCTTCGTCCAATATGTTGATCTTCATCTCCGGACCATTTCGGAGTTCCTCGTCACCTCTGGGATCTCATCCTGGGCTCCGAACAACCTTCGGTAACCACCATAATGACTCAACTATACTTATATCGTCACCAAACGTTAAGTGTGTAGACCCTGCGGGTTCGAGAACTATGCAGACATGACCGAGACACCTCTACGGTCAATAACCAATAGCGGGACCTAGATGCCCATATTGGTTCTCACATATTCTACGAAGATTTATCGGTCGAACCTTGATGTCAAGGATTCAGCTAATCTATGTAGTTCCCTTTGTCTATCGGTATGTTACTTGCCCGAGATTCGATCGTCGGTATCTCCATACCTAGTTCAATCTAGTTACTGGCAAGTCTCTTTACTCATTCTGTAATACAAGATCTCATGGCTAACTCATTAGTCACATTGCTTGCAAGCTCATTGTGATACTGTATTACCGAGTGGGCCCTGAGATACCTCTCTGTCATACGGAGTGACAAATCCCAGTCTTGATCTATGCCAACTCAACATACACCCTCGGAGATACTTGTAGAGCACCTTTATAGTCACCTAGTTATGTTGCGATGTTTGGTACACACAAGGTACTCCTCCGGTGTCAGTGAGTTGCATGATCTCATGGTCATAGGAACATATACTTGACATGCAGAAAACGATAGCATTAAACTTGACACGATCATATGCTACGTTCATAGTTTGGGTCTTGTCCATCACATCATTCTCCTAATGATGTGATCCCGTCATCAAATGACAACTCATGTCTATGACTAGGAAACCATAGCCATCTTTGATCAACGAGCTAGTCTGGTAGAGGCTCACTAGGGACATGTAGTTGTCTATGTACCCACACATGTATTTGAGTTTCCAATCAATACAATTATAGCATGGATAATAAATGATTATCATGAACAAGGAAATATAATAATAACCACTTTATATTGCCTCTAGGGCATATTTCCAACAGTCTCCCACTTGCACTAGAGTCAACAATCTAGCATTACATGGTAATGAATCTAACACCCATAGAGTTCAGGTGTTGATCATGCTTTGCCCGTGGAAGAGGTTTAGTCAACGGATCTGCAACATTCAGATCCGTATGTATCTTGCAAATGTTTATGTCTTCCTCCTTGACATAATTGTGGATGGAATTAAAGCGTCGCTTTATGTGTCTGGTCCTCTTGTGAAACCTTGGTTCCTTGGCTAGAGCAATGGCACCAGTGTTGTCACAAAACATAGTCATTGGGTCCAGTGCATTGGGCACAACTCCAAGATCTATCATAAACTACTTCATCCAGACACCTTCCTTCGCTGCCTCTGAGGCAGCTATGTACTCCTCTTCACATGTAGAATCAGCAACCATGCTCTGCTTGGAACTGCACCAGCTTACCGTCCACTGTTCAGAACATATACGTATCCGGTTTGAGACTTAGAGTCATCCGGATCAGTGTCAAAGCTTGCATCGACGTAACCCTTTACGACGAGCTCTTGATCACCTCCATAAACGAGAAACATTTCCTTAGTCCTTTTCAGGTACTTAAGGATATTCTTCACCGCTGTCCAGTGATCCACTCCTGGATTACTTTGAAACCTTCCGGCCATACTTATGGCAAGGCTAACATCCGGTCTTGTGCACAGCATCGCATACATGATAGAGCCTATGGCAGAAGCATAGGGGATGACACTCATCTTTTCTCTATCCTCTGTAGTCGATGGGCATTGAGTCTGACTCAACTTCACCTTGCAAAATAGGAAAGAACCCCTTCTTGGAATGATCCATTTTGAACTTCTTCAAAATCTTATCAAGGTATGTGCTTTGTGAAAGTCCTATTAAGCGTCTCGATCTATCTCTATAGATCTTGATGCCTAATATGAAAGCAGCTTCTCCTAGGCCCTTCATTGAAAAACTCTTGTTCAAATATTCCTTCACATTTTCCAAAAGTTCTATATTGTTTCCAATCAGCAATATGTCATCCACATATAACACCCAAAACGCTATAGAGCTCCCACTCACTTTCTTGTAAATACAAGCTTCTCCATAAACTTGTATAAACCCAAATGCTTTGATCACCTCATCAAAGCGAATATTCCAACTCCGAGATGCTTGCACCAGCCCATAAATGGATCGCTGGAGCTTGCACACTTTGTCAGCATTATCTGGATCGACAAAACTTCCGGTTGCATCATATACAACTCTTCCTTAAGGAAACCGTTAAGGAACGCTGTTTTGACATCCATCTGCCAGATTTCATAATCGAAAAATGTAGCTATTGCCAACATGATTCTGACAGACTTAAGCATCGCTACGGGCGAGAAAGTCTCATCGTAGTCAACTCCTTGAACTTGTGAAAACCCCTTTGCCACAAGTCGAGCTTTGTAGACGGTGATATTACCGTCCGTGCCCGTCTTCTTCTTGAAGATCCATTTATTCTGAATGGCCTTTCGCCCTTCAGGTAATACTTCCAAAGTCCACACTTTGTTTTCATACATGGATACCATCTCTGATTTCATGGCCTTTAACCATTTGTCAGAATCCGGACCCGCCATCGCTTCTCCATAGCTCGTAGGTTCATCGTTGTTGTTGTCCAACAACATGACCTCTAAGACAGGGTTACCGTACCACTCAGGAGCTGTACATACCCTCGTCGACCTACAAGGTTTGATAGTAACTTGATCCTAAGCTTCATGATCATCATCATTAGCTTCCTCTTCAACTGACGTAGGTGCCACAGAAACATCTTTCTGTGCTATGCTACTCTCTGGTTGAAGTAAAGGTTCAACAACCTCATCAAGTTCTATCTTCCTCCCACTCAATTCTTTCGAGAAACTCTTTCTCGAGAAAGGACCCGTTCTTAGCGACAAACACTTTGCCTTCGGATCTGAGATAGAAGGTATACCCAACCGTCTCTTTTGGGTATCCTATGAAGACGCATTTGTCCGCTTTGGGTTCGAGCTTTTCCGGCTGAAGCCTTTTGACATAAGCATCGCAGCCCCCAACCTTAAGAAATGACAACTTAGGTTTCTTGCCAAACCACAGTTCGTACGATGTCGTCTCCACAGATTTAGATGGTTCCCTATTTAAAGTGTATGTAGTTGTCTCTAATGCATAACCCCAAAACGATAGTGGTAGATCAGCAAGAGAGATCATAGAATGCACCATATCCAATAAGGTACGATTACGACGTTCGGACACACCATTACGTGTGGTGTTCTAGGTGGCGTCAACTGTGAAACAATTCCACATTGTCTTAAATGATTGCCAAACTCACAGCTCAGGTATTCTTCCCCTCGATCGGATCGTATGAATTTAATCTTCTTGTTACGATGATTCTCAACTTCACTCTGAAATTGCTTGAACTTTTCAACCGTTTCAGACTTATGCTTTATCAAGTAAATATACCCGTATCTACTCAAGTCATCGGTGAAGGTGAGAAAGTAACAATATCCACCGCGCGCGTCAATGTTCATCGGACCGCACACATCAGTATGTATGATTTCCAACAAGTCATTTGCCCGTTCCATTGTTCTGGAAAACGGGGTCTTAGTCATCTCGCCCATGAGGCATGGTTCGCATGTGTCAAGTGATTCAAAATCAAGTGACTCCAAAAGTCCATCGGCATGGAGTTTCTTCATGCGCTTTACACCAATATGACCTAAGCGGCAGTGCCACAAGAAAGTGGCACTATCATTATCAACTCTACATCTTTTGGCATCAATGTTATGAACATGTGTATCATCACTATCGAGATTTAATAAGTATAAACCCCTCACAATGGGTGCATGACCATAAAAGATATTACCCATATAAATAGAACAACCGTTATTCTCTAATTTAAATGAGTAACCGTCTCGCATTAAACAAGATCTAGATATTATGTCCATGCTCAACACAGGCACTAAATAACAATTATTCAGGTTCATCACTAATCCCGATGGTAATCGAAGAGCGAGCGTGCCGACGGCTATCACATCAACCTTGGAACCATTTCCCACGCGCATTGTCACTTCGTCCTTTGCCAGCCTCCTTCTATTCCGTAGTTCCTGCTTTGAATTGCAAATGTGAGCAACCGAACCGGTATCAAATACTCAGGCACTACAATGAGAGTTGGTAAGGTACACATAAATAACATGTATATCATATATACCTTTGTTGAAGTTGGCCCCCTTCTTGTCGGCCAGATACTTGGGGTAGTTCCGCTTCCAGTGGCCAGTTCCCTTGCAATAGAAGCACTCAGTTTCCGGCTTGGGTCCAGCCTTGGGTTTCTTCACGGGAGGAGCAACTGCTTTGCCACCCTTCTTGAAGTTTCCCTTCTTTCCCTTGCTCTTCTTGAAACTAGTGGTTTTATTCACCATCAACACTTGATGCTCCTTCTGGATGTCTAACTCAGCAACTTTCAGCATCGT
The DNA here is from genome assembly GCF_018294505.1 of Triticum aestivum. Classification (NCBI taxonomy): domain Eukaryota; kingdom Viridiplantae; phylum Streptophyta; class Magnoliopsida; order Poales; family Poaceae; genus Triticum; species Triticum aestivum. Next base: position 115,445,788 of record NC_057802.1, read on the forward strand.
GAATACCTCAGAGACTGACTTGTTCATCCCTTGCATGTTACAGTTCAACACAAAGCTCTTGTAGCTAGGTGGTAGCGATTGAAGAACTCTGTCAGTGACACCCTCTGGTGGGAGCTCAATTCCCAACTCAGCCAAACGGTTGTAGTACCCATACATTCTGAGTATGTGCTCACTGGCAGACCCGTTCTCCTCCATCTTGCAGGCATAGAACTTATCGGAGGTCTCATACCTCTCTATCCGGGCATTCTTCTCAAAAATAAACTTCAACTCCTGGAACATGTCATATGCTCCATGACGTTCAAAATGCCTTTGAAGTCCCGGCTCTAAGCAATACAACATGGCGCACTGAACTATTGAGTAGTCACCAACACATGTCTGCCAGATGTTCACAACATCCACAGACGACGCTAGAGGGGTTGGCACACCAAGTGGTGCATCGAGGACGTAAGCCTTTTGTGCAGCAGTGAGGACAATCCTCAGACTACGGCCCTAGTCCGCATAATTGCTTACAATATCTTTCAACTTAGCTTTCTCTAGGAACACAATGAAATTCAGGGGAGCTACTGCGCGAGCCATTGATCTACAACATAAGTTTGCAAAGATAACTTAGACTATTGTTCATGACAAATGAGTTCAATTAATCATATCACCTAAGAACTCCCACTCAAATCAACATCCCTCCGGTGGTCCGAGTGTAACACGCTCCAAATTCACCAACCCAAGTCTAATCATCACGTGAGATGAGGTGGTTTCAATGGTGAACATCTCCATGTTGATCATATCTACTATATGACTCATGCTCGACCTTTCGGTCTCTTGTGTTCCGAGGCCATGTCTGTACATGATAGGCTCGTCAAGTTTAACCCAAGTGTTCCGCATGTGCAAAACTGGCTTGCACCCATTGTATGTGAACGTAGAGTCTATCGCACCCGATCATCACGTGGTGCCTTGAAACAACGAACTTTCGCAACGGTACACACTTGGGGAGAACACAATTTTATCTTAAAATTTTAGTGAGGGATCACCTTATAATGCTACTGTCGTCCTAAGCAAAATAAGATGCATAAAAGGATTAAATCACATGCAAATCATAAGTGACATGATATGGCCATCAACGCGTGCTTTTGATCTCCATCTCCAAAGCACCGGCATGATCCCCATCGTCACCGGCATGACACCATGATCTCCATCATTGTGTTGCCATCGGGGTTGTCACGCCAACCATGCTTCTAGTACTATTGCTACCGCTTAGCGATAAAGTAAAGCATTACATAGCGCTTAATGATTGACACGCGGGTCATGCAATAATTAAAGACAAGCCTATGGCTCCCGCCGGTTGCTGTAAGTGCATCTAGTGCCCCTTAGTGATTTTGGTGTATTGAAGACTTATAGGTTAAGGGACTAATGTGTTTGTGAGTGTACACAGGTCTATAAGTCTATGAGGAGTTTGATATTTATAGAGAAAGTAGACCCCTAAAAATGAATCTCTTCGACCGAAGACTTTGGATTTCTGAAGACTTTGAAAGTGAAGAAATTGGTATGACCATGAAGACTTGGTATTCATGCGAGGAACATGAAGCGTGAAGACCTTTGTTTTCGTAGTTTCATTTTCTCTTTCTTGAGTCATAGGAAACACCGTACTGTTAAAGGGGGTCGAGGAAATACTAAGGAAAAATTTCCAAGTGATGCTCATCTCAAAATTCTACACCTACCAATCCTTCGAGTGAAGCCATTGGAAATCTCATGCAGCTCAGTCAATTTCTTCAGAGACAGAGACGAAGTTCTTCTTGTCTCTGAGGAGTTTGTTCTGACTGAGGAGTTAGGAATTCGCTAGTGCGGATTGCCTACAAGTGAGGAACATGATAGCCCTGAGGAATTTGATTGTCAAATTTTCGACCGTTGCTGTGCTATGCGCCAGCTGTCCCAAAATATCTTATCCACCTAACGGTCATATCATTGCAGGGCATTTGTGTCTTATCATGTCGGGCTGCTCCCTAGGCTATTGTAACATCCCAAAATTCTAAATTTTGGAATGTTATAATAAACAGATAGATTGGATTGATTGTTTGATTGATTGACTGAAAGTGAGTGGAATTCGAAATCTTTTGAAAGTTAAATGAGAGGGAATAAAAGGACTTTCCCAAAACTTTCATTTTGCTTTTATGATCTCCATGAATTCAAATTGTTTTCATCACAAAACCCTGGAGAGAAGATGACATGACTTCTTCCATTTATTTAAATAAAAAGGGGTGTTGAAAATATTTGAATTTCATTTGAGAATATTTTCAATTTTGAAACTTTATGCAACTCAATGATTTTCACGAGAGAAGATAAAATGACTTATTCAAAACAAATGAAATATGAGTTGGGAGTTTCAAAGGATTTATTCAAAGTCCCATTGAAATTATTTTTCAATATTGGAGTTATTTGAGTTTTATTCAAATTATTTTTCTCCAAAAATAAAATATACAGAAATTAGGGTAAAATGATTCCCTACATCAGAAAATTGGAGAAAAATAAATTTTAAATCATTTTGGTATTTTTAAAATGATTTTTATTGGATTTTGATAAGGCAGCAGCACTGTTTGATTTATTAAAATTTGTGTGGATTTTATTTGAATTTACAAAAATGTCCACGTTGTAGGAAATCTTTTTCTGAAAATTTTGATATATTATATGCCTATATAATATTTTTAATTATTTCGTTTAATTATTTTCTTTGTCTGAGAAATGTTTTATAAAAAAAAAACCCTCCCCTCCGACTGGGCCGGCCCAGCTCCCAGGCCAGGCCGCGGCCCAGCCCAGCTCGCCCGTCACCCCCGCGCGACCGACTCCAGGCGGGAGTCCGCCGCCGCCACGGCTCGCCGGAGGCGTCTCCCCGCCGGACTCCTCCTCCCCTGCCCCCTCCCGCACGCCACCGTGCCGCCCCGGGCCCTTTAAAAGCCGGAGCCCCGGGCCCCGACCCCTCTCTCCCCCCTCTGCTCGCGCCGCCGCGCCTCCCGCATCTCGCCGCCGCCGGCGAGATCCGCTGAAGCTCCGCCGCCCGCGCCACCACCGCTCGCCTGCGCCGCCGCCCGTGCCTTGCCCCGCGCCCGAGCCGCCGCGCCGGAGCTCGCCGCCCTCGCCTTGCCCGCGCGCCGCCATCGCCGACCGCCGTCGCCGGAGCACGGCACTGCCCCGACCTCGCCGGACCCGACCCGCCGGCCGATCAGCCCGAACCGCCGCGAACCGGTAAACCGCCGCCCGGTTTTCTTGGTTTTCTTTTGTTCAGTTTTTTTAATAAAAAAACTAGACTAGATCTGTTTTTTTAGGGTTTTATTAAGCAACGAACGTCCGTGGTTTAGGTTTTATAAACGAGCGTTCGTTAATTAGCTTTTTCTTTTTCTGTTAGTTTTATTCAGGGACTTCTTTGTAGATGTTTTATTTACAATTTAGCCCCTGGACTTCAAACCTTCACATCTTTTTACTCGTTTGTCCAAATCCAACGAAACCAACGCCCACGCCTTCGTTATGATCTCCTCTATCCAGTAAAACAACTTAAACATGTTTTTGAAAATTTAAAATTTGTTTTCAAACAGATTTGAATTTGAATCTTCTTTTGATCATAACTTGAGTTTCGTAACCCCGTTTGAGTTGATTCTTTTTGCAAATCGAAGCTCTTGACTTAAAATTTCTGATAAGGCCAAATTCACATAATTTTGGTACTGTTAGAAATTGTTTTATGCTGCAAGAGTTATTTGCTTTGTATTGATGTTTTCCGAACTGTGTTCTCGTTCTTTCTGATCTATTGAGTGATTTGCTTATGTGTGGTTACTATTGCTTGCTCTCGATAGATTGACCGGAGTGTGACGAGTAGATCTATCAAGAGTTTGAGTGCGAATCATCTTCATCAACATTGCAGGCAAGTTCACACTTTGATCATACCCCGTTTATACCCAGTTTTATTGCATTAGATCTTTTTCCTCAAACACATTGCATGAATAGGATCTAATTAAACTGTGGGTATTGGGAAGTAGCTGAGGTAGTACCTATTACCTGTTTTATTCATCAAACCCTCGGGAGTTACTTCTACGTTGCTTTTATTATCGCCATGCTATGCGTAGACGTGGATTGGGTTTGAGAGATATTCATGACAGATGTGAGTGTTTAATAATGGTTCAACTTAAGGTGGCAACTAAAACTCACATCTGGGTGGATTGAGACACCTGGAGAACCCAGTGTTGTCTGTATGTATAAGGTCCGCCACCCAGGCTCAAAGGGATCATAAGATTATTCATGCTAGAAACTTCCGTGTGCAGCCGCAAGCTATTATGGGCTCTAGCATAGCTGAGTAGGTTACAGGATCTCTTGAAGAGGTGGACTAGCAGATGTAGGGGAAAGTAGGTGTACCGGTCCATCCAGAGTAGAGAGTGACTGTTTCTGAAAGACTGTGTCTCGGTCATCCGTTTCTCAAACATCATGCAGTGCGAGAATCAAGCGAAGGCGATCGAGTCTTGTGGGAAAAGTGCACAAACCTCTGTAGAGTGTACAAACTGATCATGATTAGCCGTGTCCCCGGTTATGGACATCTTGAGTATCTAGTTCTTGGATTATCCCGTTGATCTCATCATGTTACTTTAATTAATCTTGTTGGGTTAATGATGATACTTAATTGGGATTGAGATGCTGTCAACCATCTCAATGTTTCACAACCACCATGATAGTTAAATAAAATTTATTCCTTTCAAGTAGGGAAAACTGGCTTTTCGCAAAAACATTATAACCATAGAGCTTTTCCACCAGCCATATATGCATGTAGTGATAGCCTTTGTTCATCATTTCTCTATGGTGTGAATTTGCCAGTACATTCAATGTACTGACCCGTTTTCGGGCTGCAACGTTTCATGTTGCAGGATATCTTACGACGAGTAAGAGATACGTTAGGGTTACGATTCCTACACTCAACTTTGCCGTTGGTGTTGATGGGAATCCACAACCTTGTTACTTCCGCTATTTGGATTGAGGTAATGGTATTTACGTTATTTTATACATGTGATTTACCTCTGTTATAAATCCTCGAGTACTGTGTGTGTCAGCATACCGATCCAGGGATGACACTTAAACACAGAGACTTGATCCATTCGGGTCGGGTCGCTACAGCTATAAATAGCCGCCCCCTACAACCACTAGCTGGTTGGCTGCTCCTAGAGAAACAGACACTTGTCATTTGAGAGCATCCCATCCTCCGAGGACTTTGAGCTAAAATCATCAAGTGAGGAAAAGCCAAACCCAAAAACCTACAAACCCAAAGTGATTGAGCATCACTAAAGAGATTGATCATGCGTGGATCCGACACTTGTTACCTTTGAAGACTGTGCATCTTCCAGACGGTTAGGCGTCATGGTCTGAGTATCCAAGAGGAAATTGTGGATCACCGAGTGACCGAGTTTGTGAAGGTTTGGAAGTCACTTGAAGACTTACCACGAGTGATTGGGCGAGGTCTGTGTGACCTTAGCTCAAGGAGAATACTATGAGGGCTGTGTGTCCTCAGGTTTAAATACTTAGCCGCTCCAACCAGACGTACAACTGTAACAACAGTTGGAACTGGTCTACCAAATCATTGTCTTCACCAAGCCAACTGGTTCTATTTCCTCAACTCTTTCATTTCCTCATTACTGTGTTGTGTACTTGCTCATATCTGTTTGAAGACTTTGACTGAAGACTTTCTCAATTTCCCCAGTTCAATTTCTTCAGTCTGTTTGTCTTCTTCCTGCTTATCCTGTGTTTACGCTTTCTGTACTCCGTGCTTGTTTTCATTTCATCATGATAACCATGCTTATGTTCTGTTATGTTTGCATCTGAGTACTTATTTCGCTGCAAGTAGTTCTTCGCTTAGGAATTTCCTCACCCTAAAATTCCTCAGTGAAGAATTCATAAAAATCGCCTATTCACCCCCCTCTAGTCGATATAACGCACTTTCAATTGGTATCAAAGCGAGGTACTCTCTTGTTCTGTGTGATTTTGGTTTAACCGCCTGGAGTTTTAGTTATGTCGACCGCAGGTATGATCAAGGTCTCTGCTGGGTGTCCTACCTTTGATGGGACGGACTACCCCTACTGGAAGAACAAGATGTGAATGCATCTGGAGGCAATTGATAACGACCTCTGGTATGTTGTGGAAAATGGTGTTCCCTCTGTCACACCTTCTGTGAGTGCTGCTGATGTGAAGAGATTCAAGCAACTCGATTCTCAAGCGAAGAACATCATATGTGGCAATCTGAGTAAAGGGCAGTATGGCAGAGTGAGTGCTTTGGAAACTGCTAAGCTTATCTGGGATAGGCTGTCCAAAGTAAATGAAGGAGTCTCAACACAGCGTGACTCTAGAGTTGACGTTCTTCGCAATCTCTTCAACCGCTTCAAAAGACTCGACAATGAAAATGTTCAGCAAACCTTCGATCGCCTCACTGACATCTCAAATGAGCTTCAAGCACTTGGTGCCACTGACATCACCGACCATGAGGTGGTGAAGAAATTGCTGAGATCGCTTGATACCTCATTTGACACTCTGGCACTGATGATACAAGAACGTGGAGACTACAAGTCACTTGATCCCGTTCATATCCTTGAAAGGCTAAACACTCATGAGTTCTAGCTTGCTGAGAAGAGGGATCTCTATGGTCCGAGCTATGGCAGATCACGCGCCCTGAAGGCCAAGGCAGTGTCTGAATCTGAAAGTGAAGATTCTGGTAGCAGCCTTGGTGATCCTGAAGAACTGAGCCAGGAGCTAGCTATGCTCGTGAAGAAATTCCAGAAGTTCTCAAGGCATGGTCGCTTTGGAAAATCCTCAAGAAGTGATGATTCCTCATCCCGTGACTACAAGAAGAGGTTATGCCACAAATGCAAGAAACCTAGTCACTACATTCAAGATTGTCCTCAGTGGGAAAAGAAATCAAAGAAGAAGAAATACAAGGATTACAGTTCTGATGACTCAAAGAAGGAGAAGAAATCTTCAAAGTCTTCATCATCAAAATCCTCGAAGTCTTCATCTAACAATAAGAGAAGTTCTAAGAAGGATCGGGCATTCATTGGCAAGGAAATGGACTCTGAAGCTGAATCTGAGGAACATGAGGAAGAGGAGGCATCTGAGGAGTCAGAATCTAGAGTGGCGAGCCTAGCCCTCGCTACTGCGTTCGTCAGCAAGTCGATCTTCAACTCTGAAGAAAATGGCTTCACCAACAATGCTGACGAAGGCGATGATGACTACGCTCCCACATATTGCTTCATGGCGAAGGGTGCCAAGGTACTCAAATATCCCTCCTCTGAATCAAGTGAGGATGAATCTGATGAAAACCTCAAGCCTAGCTACTCTAAACTTGCTAAGATTGCTGTGAAACAACAAAAGGCTTTTGAAAAAGTTCAAAACATGCTAGACAAGAGTGATGATATGTTGGGTGAAGAAATGGATCACACTAAAACTTTGACTGAAAATCTTCAGAGACTTCAGTCCAAGTTTGACAATCTTCAGAGTCATCATATCACTCTCTTATCTGATCATGAGAATCTTTCTTATGAATTTCTTCAAAGAAAGCAAGATCTTGAAAAGCTAAGGAAGAGTTATGAAGATCTTCAGAAGGAGCGTGATTCATCACTTGCTCAACAAATCAGCGCTGCTCAGGAAGAATCCATTCCTCCATGTTTGAAGTGCATTGAACGTGAATCTGCTAATTCTTCACCTGAATGTTCAAATGCTTCTACTGCTACAAATTCTTCACCTGTCTCTGCTATCACTAATTCCTCATCTAAGGATATTGCTAGTATCACTGACAATGCAGGGCTGAAGGAATTGTATATGACAGTGAAGGAAATGTGCCCTAGAGGCAATAATAAAGTTGTAATTTATATTTCCATATATCATGATAAATGTTTATTATTCATGCTAGAATTGTATTAACCGGAAACTTAGTACATGTGTGAATACATAGACAAACAAAATGTCCATAGTATGCCTCTACTTGACTAGCTTGTTTATCAAAGATGGTTATGTTTCCTAGCCATAGACATGTGAAGGTTTGGAAGTCACCTGAAGACTTACCACGAGTGATTGGGCGAGGTCTGTGTGACCTTAGCTCAAGGAGAATACGGTGAGGACTGTGTGTCCTCAGGTTAAAATACCTAGCCGCTCCAACCAGACGTACAACTATCACAACAGTTTGAACTGGTCTACCAAATCATTGTCTTCACCAAGCCAACTGGTTCTATTTCCTCAACTCTTTCATTTCCTCATTACTGTGTTGTGTACTTGTTCATATCTGTTTGAAGACTTTCTCAATTTCCTCAGTTCAATTTCTTCAGTCTGTTTGTCTTCTTCCTGCTTATCATGTGTTTACGCTTTCTGTACTTTGTGCTTGTTTTCATTTCATCATGATGACCATGCTTATGTTCTGTTATGTTTGCATCTGAGTACTTATTCCGCTGCAAGTAGTTCTTCGCTTAGGAATTTCCTCACCCTGAAATTCCTCAGTGAAGAATTCATAAAAATCGCCTATTCACCCCCCTCTAGTCGATATAACGCACTTTCAATTGGTATGAAAGCGAGGTACTCCCTTGTTCTGTGTGATTTTGGTTTAACCGCCTAGAGTTTTAGTTATGTCGACCGCAGGTATGATCAAGGTCTCTGTTGAGTGTCCTACCTTTGATGGGACGGACTACCCCTACTGGAAGAACAAGATGTGACTGCATCTGGAGGCAATTGATAACGATCTCTGGTATGATGTGGAAAATGGTGTTCCCTCTGTCATACCTTCTGTGAGTGACACTGGTGTGAAGAGATTCAAGCAACTCGATTCTCAAGCGAAGAACATCATATGTGGCCATCAGTGAGTGCTTTGGAAACTGCTAAGCTTATCTGGGATAGGTTGTCCAAAGTAAATGAAGGAGTCTCAACACAGTGTGACTCTAGAGTTGACGTTCTTCGCAATCTCTTCAACCGCTTCAAAACACTCGAAAATGAAAATGTTCAACAAACCTTCGATCGCCTCACTGACATCTCAAATGAGCTTCAAGCACTTGGTGCCACTGACATCATGGACCATGAGGTGGTGAAGAAATTGCTGAGATCGCTTGATTCCTCATTTGCCACTCTGGCACTGATGATACAAGAACGTGGAGACTACAAGTCACTTGATCCCGCTGATATCCTCGAAAGGCTAAACACTCATGAGTTCCAGCTTGCTGAGAAGAGGGATCTCTATGGTCCGAGCTATGGCAGATCACGCGCCCTGAAGGCCAAGGCAGTGTCTGAATCTGAAAGTGAAGATTCTGGTAGCAGCCTTGGTGATCCTGAAGAACTGAGCCAGGAGCTAGCTATGCTCGTGAAGAAATTCCAGAAGTTCTCAAGGCATGGTCGCTTTGGAAAATCCTCAAGAAGTGATGATTCCTCATCCCGTGACTACAAGAAGAGGCTATGCCACAAATGCAAGAAACCTAGTCACTACATTCAAGATTGTCCACAGTGGGAAAAGGAATCAAAGAAGAAGAAATACAAGGATTACAGTTCTGATGACTCAAAGAAGAAGAAGAAATCTTCAAAGTCTTCATGATCAAAATCCTCAAAGTCTTCATCTAACAAGAAGAGAAGTTCTAAGAAGGCTCGGGCATTCATTGGCAAGGAAATGGACTCTGAAGCTGAATCTGAGGAACATGAGGAGGAGGAGGCATCTGAGGAGTCAGAATCTGGAGTGGCGAGCCTAGCCCTCGCTACTGCATTCGTCAGCAAGTCGATCTTCAACTCTGAAGAAAATGGCTTCACCAACAATGCTGACGAAGGCGATGATGACTACGCTCCCACCTATTGCTTCATGGAAAAGGGTGCCAAGGTACTCAAATATCCCTCCTCTGAATCAAGTGAGGATGAATCTGATGAAAACCTCAAGCCTAGCTACTCTAAACTTGCTAAGATTGCTGTGAAACAACAAAAGGCTTTTGAAGAAGTTCAAAACATGCTAGACAAGAGTGATGATATGTTGGGTGAAGAAATGGATCGCACTAAAACTTTGACTGAAAATTTTGAGAGACTTCACTCCAAGTTTGACAATCTTCAGAGTCATCATAACACTCTCTTATCTGATCATGAGAAGCTTTCTTATGAATCTATTCAAAGAAAGCAAGATCTTGAAAAGCTAAGGGAGAGTTATGAAGATCTTCAGAAGGAGCGTGATTCATTACTTGCTCAACAAATCAGCGCTGCTCAGGAAGAATTCATTCCTCCATGTTTGAAGTGCATTGAACGTGAATCTGCTAATTCTTCACCTGAACGTTCAAATGCTTCTACTGCTACAAATTCTTCACCTGTCTCTGCTATCACTAATTCCTCATCTAAGGATATTGCTAGTATCACTGACAATGCAGGGCTGAAGGAATTGTATATGACAGTGAAGGAAATGTGCCCTAGAGGCAATAATAAAGTTGTTATTTATATTTCCTTATATCATGATAAATGTTTATTATTCATGCTAGAATTGTATTAACCAGAAACTTAGTACATGTGTGAATACATAGATAAACAGAGTGTCCCTAGTATGCCTCTACTTGACTAGCTTGTTTATCAAAGATGGTTATGTTTCCTAGCCATAGACATGTGTTGTCATTTGATGAACGGGATCACATCATTAGAGAATGATGTGATGGACAAGACCCATCCATTAGCTTAGCACTATGATTGTTTAGTTTATTGCTATTACTTTCTTCATGACTTATACATGTTCCTCTGACTATGAGATTATGCAACTCCCGAATACCGGAGGAACACTTAGTGTGCTATCAAACGTCACAACGTAACTGGGTGATTATAAAGATGCTCTACAGGTGTCTCCGATGGTGTTTGTTGAGTTGGCATAAATAAAGATTAGGATTTGTCGCTCCGATTGTCGGAGAGGTATCTCTAGGCCCTCTCGGTAATGCACATCACTATAAGCCTTGCAAGCAATGTGACTAATGAGTTAGTTGCGGGATGATGCATTACGGAACAAGTAAAGAGACTTGCCGGTAACGAGATTGAACTAGGTATGGTGATACCGACGATCAAATCTCGGGCAAGTAACATACCGATGACAAAGCGAACAACGTATGTTGTTATGCGATTCGACTGATAAAGATCTTCATAGAATATGTAGGAGCCAATATGGGCATCCAGGTTCCGCTATTGGTTATTGACCAGAGAGGTGTCTCGGTCATGTCTACATAGTTCTCGAACCCGTAGGGTCCGCACGCTTAACGTTCGTTGACGATATAGTATTATATGAGTTATGTATGTTGGTAACCGAATGTTGTTCGGAGTCCCTGATGAGATCATGGACATGACGAGGAGCTCCGGAATGGTCCGGAGGTAAAGTTTAATATATGGGATAGTAGTGTTTGATCTCCGGAAGGGTTCCAGAATTCACGAGAAGGGGTTCCAGATGTCTCCCGAAATGTTTAAGTACGAGAACACATTATTTGGGCCAAAGGGGAAAGTCCACGAGGCTTTTGGAAAGTGCAAAAGGAACTTTCGCGGAGACCAGAGGCTAGACGCCAGGAACCCTGGCGTGTAGGGGGTAGACACCGGGAACCCTGGTGTCTAGCCCTGGAGTCCGTGTAGGACTCTTGCCTTTCGGGCAAAACCAACTTTAAGGAGGCCTTTACTCCAAGTTTCAAGCCCAGGGCTCAACATATAAATAGAGGGGCATGGCTAGCACCAAAGACACATCAAGAAACACCAAGCCGTGTGCCGGCAACCCCGTCCCCTCTAGTTTATCCTCCGTCATAGTTTTCATAGTGCTTAGGCGAAGCCCTGCGGAGATTGTTCTTCACCAACACCGTCAGCACGCCATCGTGCTGTCGGAACTCATCTACTACTTTGCCCCTCTTGCTAGATCAAGAAGGCGAGGACGTCATCGAGCTGAACGTGTGCTGAACGCGGAGGTGCCGTACGTTCGGTACTTGATCGGGAATGATCGTGAAGGTGTACGACTACATCAACCGCGTTGATAAACGCTTCCGCTTTCGGTCTACGAGGGTACATAGACACACTCTCCCCTCTCGTTGCTATGAATCTCCTAGATAGATCTTGCGTGATCGTAGGAATTTTTTTGAAATACTGCGTTCCCCAACAGTGGCATCCGAGCCAGGTCTATGCGTATATGTTATATGCACGAGTAGAACACAAATGAGTTGCGGGCGATAATAGTCATACTGCTTACCAGCATGTCATACTTTGATTCGGCGGTATTGTTGGATGAAGCGGCCCGGACCAACATTACGCGTACGCTTATGCGAGATTGGTTCTACCGATGTGCTTCGCACATAGGTGGCTGGCGGGTGTCAGTTTCTCCAACTTTAGTTGAATCGAGTGTGGCTACGCCCGGTCCTTGTTGAAGGTTAAAACAACACACTTGACGAAAAATCATTGTGGTTTTTGATGCATAGGTAAGAACGGTTATTGCTCAGCCCATAGCAGCCACGTAAAACTTGCAACAACAAAGTAGAGGACGTCTAACTTGTTTTTGCAGGGCATGTTGTGATGTGATATGGTCAAGACATGATGCTAAATTTTATTGTATGAGATGATCATGTTTTGTAACGGAGTTATCGGCAACTGGCAGGAGCCATATGGTTGTCGCTTTATTGTATGCAATGCAATCGCCCTGTAATTGTTTTTACTTTGTCACTAAGCGGTAGCGATAGTCGTAGAAACAATAGTTGGCAAGACGACAATGATGCTACGATGGAGATTAAGGTGTCGCGCCGGTGACGATGGTGATCATGACGGTGCTTTGGAGATGGAGATCAAAGGCACAAGTTGATGATGGCCATATCATAGCACTTATATTGATTGCATGTGATGTTTATCCTTTATGCATCTTATTTTGCTTAGTACGACGGTAGCATTATAAGATAATCCCTTACTAAAATTTCAATGTATAAGTTTTCTCCCTGAGTATGCACCGTTGCGACAGTTCTTCGTGCTGAGACACCTGGAAGCACAAGTGCTCCCTGGGTGATTTTGGTAATTAATGTCAACATATCTCTTGTTGGACTAATGCTTTCATCTAGTATGCCTCAGATAAGTTCAACAATGGAGTGGCATGGACAAGAGGATGTGGAACCCCTTGAAGATGATAAGGACAAAGGATTGGCTCAAGCTCAAAGCTCAGGACTCTACATTTTTCATTTTAGTGATCCAAGATCACATTGAGTCCATAGGAAAGCCAATACTATTAAGAGGGGATGAGGTGCTGCTTAATGGCTTGCTTGCTCAAAGTGCTTAGTGATATGCTCCAAAACCCCCAACTACTTTCTCACATCCACATATGTCCCAAAACCAAAAAGTCAAACTCGGCCCCACCAAAACTTTCTATCCGGCGCCACCGAGTTCACTTGACATAGCCACTGCCAGAAACCCTAATCAATTCGGTCTCACCACTGGGATCTCGGTCTCACCGAGATGGGCTTGCAAACTCTCTATTTCCTATTGCATTAATTTCGGTCTCACCGAAATATGAAATCGGTACCACCGAGTTTGCTTGGCCAACTCTCTGTTGTGCTTATTACCCAAATCGGTCCCACCGAGTTTGTGTAATCGGTCCAACCGAGATAAGGCTTTACCCTAACCCTAGCACATCGGTCCCACCGAGTTGATCATGTCGGTCCCACCGAAATGCCTAACGGTCACATTATGAACCAAGTCGGTCCGACCGAGTTTTCTAATTCGGTCCCACCGAGTTTGGTGATTTGTGTGTAACGGTTAGATTTTGTGTGGAGGCTATATATACCCCTCCACCCACTCTTCATTCGTGGAGAGAGCCATCAGAACATGCCTACACTTCCAACATACATTTTCTGAGAGAGAACCACCTACACTTGTGTTGAGGTCAAGATATTCCATTCCAACCACATAAATCTTGATCTCTAGCCTTCCCCAAGTTGCTTTCCACTCAAATCATCTTTCTACCAAATCCAATCCTATGAGAGAGAGTTGAGTGTTGGGGAGACTATCATTTGAAGCACAAGAGCAAGGAGTTCATCATCAACACACCATCTATTACCTCTTGGAGAGTGGTGTCTCCTAGATTGGTTAGGTGTCACTTGGGAGCCTCCGTCAAGATTGTGGAGTTGAACCAAGGAGTTTGTACGGGCAAGGAGATCGCCTACTTCGTGAAGATCTACCCTAGTGAGGCAAGTCCTTCGTGGGCGATGGCCATGGTGGGATAGACAAGGTTGCTTCTTCGTGGACCCTTCGTGGGTGGAGCCCTCCGTGGACTCGCGCAACCCTTACCCTTCGTGGGTTGAAGTCTCCATCAATGTGGATGTAGGATAGCACCACCTATCGGAACCACGGATAAAAATCTCCGTGTCTCCAATTGCGTTTGCACACTCAAATCCCATCCCTTTACATTCTTGCAACTTGCATGATTTACTTTCCGCTGCTCATATACTCTTGTCATGCTTGCTTGATATGTATTGTGAATGTTTGAACTTGTGCTAAAACTCCACTTCAACTTAAAGAATTTAAAAACTGCAACTTTTCTTGCTAAGAGTCTATTCACCCCCCTCTAGACACTTCTTCTCGATCCTTTCAATTGGTATCAGAGCATTGGTCTCCATTGCTTTGGTTTAAACACCTTTGGAGGAAGATGGATGAGTCTACGTTGGGGAGTCTTAGACATAGAGTGCCTATACTTGATGGAGAGTTCTTTCATGAGTGAAAAATGAGATGCTTGAGATTTCAATGAATATCACTTGAACAAGTACATTACTAGTCCTTGCATTTCCCCTAGTGATCCCTTGCATCCCTCTCCCGATGAGGATCTTGACATGATTCGCAATCTTAGAACTATCAATCTTATCATTAGAGGATTGCCCAAAATTTGATTGCTAGCTTACCTACTCTTGACTGTGCCTACACTATATGGAGATTTCTTGAGGAACGATTCCCAAATTATTCCTTGAAAAATCTAGACGAAATTCTTCATAAGTCTATTACCTTGAGTAAGATGAGTACTAGTGATCCTAAGTTTGATGATTGTCTATTTGAGCTTCGTGATCTCATGCGTGCCAAAGGAGATGTTGGAATTATTAGCAATATCATTTCCGAAGTCATTAGAATTCATAGAGATGAACATTGTTACGGTCATACTTATAATGAATTACCCTCTCTAGGAGTTGATCAATCACAAGACAATATAGAACATGGATACTATGATGAGGATGATGATAGTGACTATGATCTTGATGATGCTATGAGACACTTTGGGCTTATGGCTAATCTTCGCGGCTACATGGCTGGAGGAAAGGAATGGGTCCTTGATAGTGGATGTACTGATCATATGACCGGAGACAAAGATATGTTTCATGAGCTTGCTGAAAACGACGGCCCTCGAAAGTACGTCACTTTCGGTGATAACTCAAAGGGTAAGGTGGTTGGCCTTGGTAAGGTGGCCATCTCACATGACAGCTCCATACAAAATGTTATGCTCGTTGAATCGCTTGGCTACAATTTACTCTCTGTGTCTAGACTTGCTAAGTTTGGTTTCAACGTCCTATTTACTGAAGTAGATTGCCAAGTGTTTCGTAGAGATAATCATAAAATTGTCTTTACCGGTATCCGTAGGGGTGATCTTTACATTGTTGATTTCACTAAAAAGGCTCAACCTAGAACTTGCTTAATTGCTAAATCCTCAAAAGGCTGGTTGTGGCATAGAAGGTTAGGTCATGTGGGCATGCGAAATCTTGATAAGCTTATTAAGGGTGATCATATCCTTGGAGTAAAAGATGTTATATTTGACAAGGATAGACTTTGTAGTGCTTGTCAAGCAGGAAAACAAGTTGGAGGAAGTCACCCCGTGAAGAACATTATGACCACTAGAAGACCACTCGAGCTACTTCATATGGATCTCTTTGGTCCCAATGCCTACAAGAGTCTCGGTGGTAACTCATTTGGTCTAGTCATAGTTGATGATTTTTCAAGATTTATGTGGGTGTTCTTTCTTGATGATAAATCGCAGGTCCAAAAGATCTTCAAAAATTTCGCTAGGAAGGCCCAAAACCAATTTGAAGTGAAGATCAAAAAGGTTCGGAGCGACAACGGAACGGAGTTCAAGAACACAAATGTGGATACCTTTCTTGATGTAGAAGGGATTTCACACGAGTTCTCGGCTACGTACACGCCTAAACAAAATGGAGTTGTTGAGAGGAAGAACCGGACTCTTATTGAGATGGCAAGAACGATGCTTGATGAGTACAAGACTCCAAAACACTTTTGGGCGGAAGCGGTTGAGATGGCTTGTCATGCAGCAAATCACTTGTATCTTCACAAGCTACTCGGCAAGACGGCATACGAGCTCCTCACCGGTAACAAACCCCAAGTTGGATACTTTCGAGTATTTGGCTCGAAGTGTTACATTCTTGATAAGCATCGTTGCTCTAAATTTGCTCCTAAATCTGATGAGGGTTTCCTACTTGGTTATGGCTCGAACTCTCACACTTACCATGTCACAACAGTTTCACCCGAAAGGTTGAAGAGACGGTAGATGTGAAGTTTGATGAATCTAACGGCTCGCAAGCAGAGCAATTGCCAGTTGATGTAGGAGATAAAGATCCTTCGGAAGCTATCCAAGACTTGTCTATTGGCAAGATTCGTCCAATGGAGGTAAAGGAGAGTACCTCGTCCATCCAAGTGGAAGCTTCTACCTCACGACAAGGTGAACCAAGAGTTGATACAGAAGCATCCACAAGTGGGACACACCAAGACAAAGAAAACGAGGAAGTACACCAAGATGAACATCAACGACCTCCTTCTCCACCACGACAAGAGAACGACAACGCCAACAATGAAGAAGGCCAAGAAGAAGAAGAAGATGTTCCACCCCAACCCAAGCAAAAGCTCTCACGAGTTAGAGCAAGAGTCGCCAGAGACCATCCCGTCGAGCAAATCTACAATGACATTCAAACCGGGAGAATCACTCACTCTAAAACTCGTTTGGCCAACTTTTGTGAACATTATTCATTCATCTCTAGCATTGAACCTATGAAGGTTGAAGAAGCATTGGAAGATCCGGATTGGATAAATGCCATGCATAAGAGCTACACAACTTTGAGAGAAATCAAGTATGGATATTGGTCGAGAAGCCCGACAACAACCACAACATCATCGGTACCAAATGGGTGTTTCGCAACAAGCAAGATGAAGACGGTCAAGTCGTCCGCAACAAAGCTCGTCTAGTCGCCCAAGGCTACACTCAAGTCGAAGGTATGGACTATGGTGAGACCTATGCCCCCGTTGCTAGACTTGAGTCCATCCGCATCTTACTTGCCTATGCTAATCACCATGATATCACTTTATACCAAATGGACATTAAAAGTGCTTTTCTAAATGGTGAAATTGAGGAGGAAGTTTATGTTAAACAACCTCCCGGCTTTGTAAATCCTAAGAAACCCGATCATGTTTACAAACTTCACAAAGCCCTTTATGGTCTTAAGCAAGCTCCTAGAGCGTGGTATAAATGCTTGACCAAGTTCCTTATTGAAAAAGGCTTTGAGATTGGAAAGATAGATTCTACTCTTTTCACTAAAAGGGTTAATGGTGAATTATTTGTATGCCAAATTTATGTTGATGATATCATATTTGGTTCAACTAACCCTCATTTTAGTGAAAAGTTTGGAAAGCTAATGTCAAATAAGTTTGAGATGTCTATGATGAGTGAACTCAAGTTCTTTCTTGGTTTGCAAATCAAGCAAACTAAGGAAGGCACCTTTGTTTCTCAAACAAAGTACACCAAGGACTTATTCAAGAAGTTCAACATGCAAGAAAGCAAAGGTATGAAAACTCCCATGCCTACTAGTGGACATCTTGACTTGACTAAGGATGGTAAACCGGTTGATCAAAAGGTTTATCGCTCTATGATTGGATCATTGTTATATCTATGTGCCTCTCGTCCCGATATTATGCTAAGCGTGTGCATGTGTGCACGATATCAAGCGGCCCCCAAAGAATGTCATCTTAAGGCTGTGAAAAGGATAGTGAGATACTTAATACATACACCAAATTTTGGCATTTGGTATCCTAAGAGGTCCTCTTTTGATCTTGTTGGCTATTCCGACTCGGACTATGCCGGAGACAAGGTTGATAGAAAGTCCACTTTGGGTACTTGTCAATTTCTTGGTAGATCTCTTGTGTCTTGGTCTTCCAAGAAACAAAACTCGGTATCCCTATCCACCGCCGAAGCGGAATACATTGCCGCCGGTTCATGTTGTGCTCAATTACTTTGGATGACCCAAACTCTTAAAGATTATGGGATATATGTGAAACATGTTCCTTTGCTTCGTGACAATGAAAGTGCCATTAAGATTGCTCATAATCCCGTGCAACATTCCCGGACTAAGCATATTGAAGTTCGTCATCATTTCATTCGAGATCATGTTGCTAAAGGGGATATTGATCTTAAGCATGTTCGTACTGGTAAGCAATTGGCGGATATATTCACCAAACCGCTTGATGAGAAAGTCTTTTGCCGGTTGAGAGGAGAATTGAACATCATTGATGCTTCAAACTTGGAGTAGGAACTCCATTTGGATACATGCAAGGCATGAGCCTATGACTAATCATTGATATTTCCTTCATGATGCTATTCATATGTCTTGGATATATTTGCACCCTTGCATGGTATCTAACCCTTGTAGGTACTTGGATGAATCTAAATCCATGAGATTGCAACTCACTCACATCTTGAGCAATCTCTACATCACCAAGTCGCTACAATACAGTGGTTGATGACAAGGAAGCACGAAACCCTTCAACATATCCTTTGACAAATTCTATATATCAAATTTCATTTGGTATCAAGTTTCATGATTGTCATTTTGGACACACAAGTGCTATTCCTTGCAAGACTAACCCATGTAGGTAGATGAACTCAAATTACAAGTGGTGCTCCCAACTCTTGATGAGCTACATCAACCTTGAGCATCCCACACAAGTTCAACTACATGATCAAGATCAACACCACCACCCAAGGTATGGCATTCCATCTTAGAGAAGCTTTACTCCAAGTCATGGAGCAAAGCAACTCAACAAGATGTGAATACATCAAATGCTTAAACGAAAAATGGTAACCCCATTTTGAGCTTAAATGATGAGTATGACTTATGATCAAGTGTTCTCACTTGACTCCTTAGTCAATATACTCTAACATAGGTGACTTTGTCACCGCCCAATTTTAGATGAAGTTCTCTAGTGTTCCTTTGAGTCTTTGCATTTTGCCCTTTGCATATTTATTCCCCTTCCTTTATAAAAAAAAACTTCATCTAGATTTTCTTTTCTCTGTTTTGTTCTGCATTCCCTGCATCCAATTCCTTGAAAATTCTTCATTTAATTCCCTGCAAATCTTTGTGTGATCTTATTTGCCTAGTGAGCTGAGGTGACAAGTGCTTTCTCTGTGATGAACTCGGTCACACCGATCTGTTGCTTTCGGTCCAACCGAATCCTTTCGGTGCAATCGAAGCACACAACTCGGTGCCACCGATTTCACTGCAGATAAAACAACTTGCCACTTGATCCTGCATTCCTTTTTTCTCCAGCTCCTCTCAATGATTCTTGTCCTCTACCAGCATCACATTGTACGCTGCTTTGCTCTGTGACTCAAGGACCAAACCTATTTTGACTCACACTCCAGAAGATTCCTTCTTGGAAATTGATGTCAAAGGGGGAGAGAGAGTTCACATCAAAGCTTAAACCTTCAAAAGGGAAGAGACTGCTTCAAACAGGGGGAGAGAAGATACCCCATATGCTTGGTGTTCAAGAGGAGAGAAGTCACATGTCTTTAGAGGGGAAAGACATGTTCATGTTGTTTGTGTATTTTCTTTGCTCTGATTTTCTGTTCCCTATCTTCTCCCAGTATCCCATATAAGATTCAGGGGGAGCAAGAGATTTTTGAATTCATTGCATATCTTTATCTTTATCTTTGGGGACATGTCTATATCTAATAGAGTATCTAGTGCTCACACTCTACATGTCATCCCAATCTTGGTACTCTTGTGGTTCCTTTTGTTTGCTCTGGCTAGTAGATGTATCTGTGTTATCTAACCTTGTTTACTCAGGTTCATCCCTTTCTAAGCCAACTCAAGACCACAAGGTAAGTATATGCATCACACTCATGTGCATGAGGATATCTTGCTGATGTACATACTGTTTGCAAGAAGGACTCATGAGCATTGAGGTACATTTCCCATATTCACACCATTTGCTCTGATGCATATAGCCAAGATAGATGTAACACATTGCTTACTCTGTCATGCTTATGCATTCACATGCTCATATATTCCATACTTACATGATTGCATACATATAGGGGGAGCATATGCATGTTACATGTCCTTCCAAAGCTTTGCTTGTTATTCTCTATATCTTCATCTAAAGCTTTGATGTATGTTGTCATCAATTACCAAAAAGGGGGAGATTGAAAGCACAAGTGCTCCCTGGGTGATTTTGGTAATTAATGTCAACATATCTCTTGTTGGACTAATGCTTTCATCTAGTATGCCTCAGATAAGTTCAACAATGGAGTGGCATGTACAAGAGGATGTGGAACCCCTTGAAGATGATAAGGACAAAGGATTGGCTCAAGCTCAAAGCTCAGGACTCTACATTTTTCATTTTAGTGATCCAAGATCACATTGAGTCCATAGGAAAGCCAATACTATTAAGAGGGGATGAGGTGCTGCTTAATGGCTTGCTTGCTCAAAGTGCTTAGTGATATGCTCCAAAACCCTCAACTACTTTCTCACATCCACATATGTCCCAAAACCAAAAGGTCAAACTCGGCCCCACCGAAACTTTCTATCCGGCGCCACCGAGTTCACTTGGCATAGCCACCGCCAGAAACCCTAATCAATTCGGTCTCACCGATGGGATCTCGGTCTCACCGAGATGGGCTTGCAAACTCTCTGTTGCCTATTGCATTAATTTCGGTCTCACCGAAATATGAAATCGGTACCACCGAGTTTGCTTGGCCAACTCTCTGTTGTGCTTATTACCCAAATCGGTCCCACCGAGTTTGTGTAATCGGTCCAACCGAGATAAGGCCTTTACCCTAACCCTAGCACATCGGTCCCACCGAGTTGATCATGTCGGTCCCACCGAAATGCCTAACGGTCACATTATGAACCAAGTCAGTCCGACCGAGTTTTCTAATTCGGTCCCACCGAGTTTGGTGATTTGTGTGTAATGGTTAGATTTTGTGTGGAGGCTATATATACCCCTCCACCCACTCTTCATTCGTGGAGAGAGCCATCAGAACATGCCTACACTTCCAACATACATTTTCTGAGAGAGAACCACCTACACTTGTGTTGAGGTCAAGATATTCCATTCCAACCACATAAATCTTGATCTCTAGCCTTTCCCAAGTTGCTTTCCACTCAAATCATCTTTCTACCAAATCCTATCCTATGAGAGAGAGCTGAGTGTTGGGGAGAGTATCATTTGAAGCACAAGAGCAAGGAGTTCATCATCAACACACCATCTATTACCTCTTGGAGAGTGGTGTCTCCTAGATTGGTTAGGTGTCACTTGGGAGCCTCCGTCAAGATTGTGGAGTTGAACCAAGGAGTTTGTACGGGCAAGGAGATCGCCTACTTCGTGAAGATCTACCCTAGTGAGGCAAGTCCTTCGTGGGCGATGACCACGGTGGGATAGACAAGGTTGCTTCTTCATGGACCCTTCGTGGGTGGAGCCCTCCGTGGACTCGCGCAACCGTTACCCTTCGTGAGTTGAAGTCTCCATCAACGTGGATGTACGATAGCACCACCTATCGGAACCACGGATAAAAAATCTCCGTGTCTCCAATTGCGTTTGCACACTCCAATACCATCCATTTACATTCTTGCAACTTGCATGATTTACTTTCCGCTGCTCATATACTCTTGTCATGCTTGCTTGATATGTATTGTGAATGTTTGAACTTGTGCTAAAACTCCACTTCAACTTAGAGAATTTAAAAACTGCAACTTTTCTTGCTAAGAGTCTATTCACCCCCCTCTAGACAATTCTTCTCGATCCTTTGAACACCACGTGATGATCGGGTGTGATAAGCTCTACGTTCACATACAACGGGTGCAAGCCAGTTTTGCACATGCAGAATACTCGGGTTAAACTTGACGAGCCTAGCATATGCAGATATGGCCTCGGAACACTGAGACCGAAAGGTCGAGCGTGAATCATATAGTAGATATGATCAACATAGTGATGTTCACCATTGAAAACTTCTCCATCTCATGTGATGATCGGACATGGTTTTGTTAATATGGATCACATGATCATTTAGATGACTAGAGGGATGTCTATCTAAGTGGGAGTTCTTAAGTAATATGATTAATTGAACTTTAATTTATCATGAACTTAGTCCTGATAGTATTTGCATAACTATGTTGTAGATCAATAGCTCGTGATGTAGCTCCCCGTTTATTTTTGATATGTTCCTAGAGAAAAACTATGTTGAAAGATGATAGTAGAAATGATGCAGACTGGGTCCGTGATCTGAGGATTGTCCTCATTGCTGCACAGAAGAATTATGTCCTTGATGCACCGCTAGGTTACGGACCTATTGCAGGAGCAGATGCAGACGTTATGAACGTTTGGCAAAGCTCGATATGGTGAGTTCTTGATAGTTTAGTGCACCATGCTTTACGTCTTAGAACCGGGACTTCAAAAACGTTTTGAACGCCACATAACATATAAGATGTTCCAAGAGCTGAAATTTGTATTTCAGACTCATGCCCGAGTCGAGAGGTATGAGACCCCTGACAAGTATTTTGCCTACAAGATGGAGGAGAATAGCTCAAACAGTGAGCATGTGCTCAGATTGTCTGAGTAGTACAATCGCTTGAATCAAGTGGGAGTTAATCTTCTAGATAAAATAGTGATTGACAGAGTTCTCTAGTCACTATCACCAAGTTGCTAGAACTTCGTGATGAACTATAATATGCAAGGGATAACAGAAACGATTCCCGAGCTCTTCGTGATGCTGAAATCGATGAAGGTAGAAATCAAGAAAAGCATCAAATGTTGATGGTTGACAAGAACACTAGTTTCAAGTAAAAGGGCAAGGGGAAGAAAGGGAACTTCAAAAGGAATGGCAAGCAAGTTGCCACTCCCGTGAAGAAGCCCAAAGCTAGACCCAAGCCTAGAACTGAGTGCTTCTACTGCGAAGGAAATGGTCATTGGAAGCGGAATTGCCCCAAATACTTGGCGGATAAAAAGGATGGAAAAGTGAACAAAAGTATATATGATATACATGTTATTGATGTGTACTTTACTAGTGTTCATAGTAGCCCCTGGGTATTTGATACTGGCTCAGTTGCTATGATTAGTAACTCGAAAGAAGAGTTACAAAATGAACAAAGACTAGTTGAGGGCAAGGTGACGATGTGTGTTGGAAGTGATTCCAAGGTTGATAAGATCACCATCGCACACTCCCTTTACCTTCGGGATTAGTGTTGAACCTAAAATAAATGTTATTTGGTGTTTGCGTTGAGCATAATATGATTGGATCATGTTTATTGCAATACGGTTATTCATTTAAGTCAAAGAATAATTGTTATTTTGTTTACATGAATAAAACCTTCTGTGGTCATACACCCAAGGTGAATGGTTTATTGAATCTCGATCGTAGTGATACACATATTCATAATATTGATGCCAAAAGATGCAAATTTAATAATGATAGTGCAACATATTTGTGGCACTGCCGTTTAGGTCATATTGGTGTAAAGTGCATGAAGAAACTCCATGCTGATGGGCTTTTGGAATCACTTGATTATGAATCACTTGATGCTTGCGAACCATGCCTCATGGGCAAGATGACTAAGACTCCATTCTGCGGAACAATGGAGCGAGCAACTAACTTATTGGAAATCATACATACTGATGTATGTGGTCCGATGAGTATTGAGGCTCGCGTCGGGTATCGTTATTTTCTCATCTTCACAGATGATTTGAGCAGATATGGGTATATCTACTTGATGAAACATAAGTCTGAAACATTTGAAAAGTTCAAAGAATTTCAGAGTGAAGTGGAAAATCATCGTAACAAGAAAATAAAGTTTCTACGATCTGATCGTGGAGGAGAATATTTGAGTTACGAGTTTGGTCTTCATTTGAAACAATGCGGAATAGTTTCGCAACTCACACCACCCGGAACACCACAACGTAATGGTGTGTCCAAATGTCGTAATCGTACTTTACTGGATATGGTGCGATCTATGATGTCTCTTACCGATTTATCACTATCATTTTGGGGTTATGCATTAGAGACAACTGCATTCATGTTAAATAGGGCACCATCTAAATCCGTTGAGACGACACCATATGAACTGTGGTTTGGCAAGAAACATAAGCTGTCATTTCTTAAAGTTTGGGGCTGCGATGCTTATGTAAAAATGCTTTAGCCTGATAAGCTCGAACCCAAATCGGAGAAATGTGTCTTCATAGGATACCCAAAGGAGACTGTTGGGTACACCTTCTATCATAGATCCGAAAGCAAGATATTCGTTGCTTAGAATGGATCCTTTCTAGAGAAGGAGTTTCTCTCAAAAGAAGTGAGTGGGAGGAAAGTAGAACTTGATGAGGTAGTTGTACCTTCTCTCGAGTTGGAAAGTAGTTCATCACAGAAATCAGTTCCGGTGATGCCTACACCAATTAGTGAGGAAGCTAATGATGATGATCATGAAACTTCAGATCTAGTTACTACCGAACCTCGTAGGTCAACCAGAGTAAGGTCTGCACCCGAGTGGTACGGCAATCCTGTTTTGGAGGTCATGTTACTTGACCATGACGAACCTACGAACTATGAGGAAGCGATGATGAGCCCAGATTCCACAAATTGGCTTGAGGCCATGAAATCTGAGATAGGATCCATGTATACAAAGTGTGGACTTTGGTGGACTTGCCCGATGATTGGCAAGCCATTAAGAATAAATGGATCTTCAAGAGGAAGACGGACGCTGATAGTAGTGTTACTATCTACAAAGCTTGAATTGTCGCAAAAAGTTTTTGACAAGTTCAAGGTGTTGACTACGATGAGATTTTCTCACTCGTAGCGATGCTTAAAGTCTGTCCGAATCATGTTAGAAATTGCCACATTTTATGAAATCTCGCAAATGGATGTCAAAACTACATTCTTAATGGATTTCTTAAAGAAGAGTTGTATATGATGCAACAAGAAGGTTTTGTCAATCCTAAAGGTGCTAACAAAGTGTGTAAGCTCCAGCGATCCATCTATGGACTGGTGCAAGCATCTTGGAGTTGGAATATACGCTTTGATGAGTTGATCAAAGCATATAGTTTTATACATACTTGTGGTGAAGCCTGTATTTACAAGAAAGTGAGTGGGAGCACTACAGCCTTTCTGATAAGTATATGTGAATGACATATTGTTGATCAGAAATGATGTAGAATTTTTCTGGAAAGCATAAAGGAGTGTTTGAAAGGAGTTTTTCAAAGAAAGACCTTGGTGAAGTTGCTTACATATTGAGCATCAAGATCTATAGAGATAGATCAAGACGCTTGATAAGATTTTTTTTCAATGAGTACATACCTTTACAAGATTTTGAAGTAGTTCAAAATGGAACGGTCAAAGAAGGAGTTCTTGCTTGTGTTGCAAGGTGTGAAGTTGAGTAAGACTCAAAACCCGATCACGGCAGAAAATAGAATGAGAATGAAAGTCATTCCCTATGCCTCAGTCATAGGTTCTATGAAGTACTCCCTCCGTCCGCGAATAAGTGTACATCTAGCTTTTGTCCTAAGTGAAAGATTTAGAATTTTGACCAACTTTATAGAAAAAAGTAGTAGCATATATGATATCAAAATGATATATTATGAAAGTTCATTTCAAAACGAATCTAGCGGTACTAATTTAGTGCCATAAATGCTACTATGTTTTCCTATAAAATTTATCAAAGTTTTAAAACTTTGACTTAGGACAAAAGCTAGATGTACACTTATTCGCGGATGGAGGGAGTATGCTATGCTGTATACCAGACCTATTGTGGACCTCACCATGAGTTTGGCAAGAGGGTACAATAGTGATCCAGGAGTAGATCACCGGACAGCGGTCAAAATTATCCTTAGTGGAATAAGGAAATGTTTCTCGATTATGGAGGTGACAAAGAGTTCATCGTAAAGAGTTACGTTGATGCAAGCTTTGACACCGATCTGGGTGACTCTAAGTCTCGATCCAGATACATATTGAAAGTGGGAGCAATTAGCTAGAGTAGCTCCGTGCAGAGTATTGTAGACATGGAAATTTGCAAAATACATACGGATCTGAATGTGACAGACCCATTGACTAAGCTTCTCTCACAAGCAAAACATGATCACATCTTTGTACTCTTTGGGTGTTAATCACATGGCGATGTGAACTAGATTATTGACTCTAGTAAACCCTTTGGGTATTGGTCGCATGGCGATGTGAACTATAGAGTGTTAAATCACATGATGATGTGAACTATTGGTGTTAAATCACATGGCGATGTGAACTATAGAGTGTTAAATCACATGACGATGTGAACTATTGGTGTTAAATCACATGGCGATGTGAACTAGATTATTGACTCTAGTGCAAGTGGGAGACTGAAGGAAATGTTCCCTAGAGGCAATAATAAAGTTGTTATTTATATTTCCTTACATCATGATAAATGTTTATTATTCATGCTAGAATTGTATTAACCGGAAACTTAGTACATCTGTGAATACATAGAAAAATAGAGTGTCCCTAGTATGCCTCTACTTGACTAGCTTGTTTATCAAAGATGGTTATGTTTCCTAGCCATAGACATGTGTTGTCATTTGATGAACGGGATCACATCATTAGAGAATGATGTGATGGACAAGACCCATCCGTTAGCTTAGCACTATGATTGTTTAGTTTATTGCTATTGCTTTCTTCATGACTTATACATGTTCCTCTGACTATGAGATTATGCAACTCCCGAATACCGGAGGAACACTTAGTGTGCTATCAAACGTCACAACGTAACTGGGTGATTATAAAGATGCTCTACAGGTGTCTCCGATGGTGTTTGTTGAGTTGGCATAAATCAAGATTAGGATTTGTCACTTCGATTGCCGGAGAGGTATCTCTGGGCCCTCTCGGTAATGCACATCACTATAAGCCTTGCAAGCAATGTGACTAATGAGTTAGTTGCAGGATGATGCATTACGGAACAAGTAAAGAGACTTGCCGGTAACGAGATTGAAATAGGTATGGTGATACCAACGATCGAATCTCGGGCAAGTAACATACCGATGACAAAGGGAACAACGTATGTTGTTATGCGGTTTGACCGATAAAGATCTTCGTAGAATATGTAGGAGCCAATATGGGCATCCAGGTTCCGCTATTGGTTATTGACCAGAGAGGTGTCTCGGTCATGTCTACATAGTTCTCGAACCCGTAGGGTCCGCACGCTTAACGTTTGTTGACGATATAGTATTATATGAGTTATGTATGTTGGTAACCGAATGTTGTTCGGAATCCCTGATGAGATCATGGACATGACGAGGAGCTCCGGAATGGTCCAGAGGTAAAGTTTAATATATGGGATAGTAGTGTTTGATCTCCGGAAGGGTTCCGGAATTCACCGGAAGGGGTTCCGGATGTCTCCCAAAATGTTTCGGTACGAGAACACGTTATTTGGGCCAAAGGGGAAAGTCCACGAGGCTTTTGGAAAGTGCAAAAGGAAGTTTTGTGGAGACCAGAGGCTAGACGCCAGGAACCCTGGCGTGTAGGGGGTAGACGCCGGGAACCCTGGCGTCTAGCCCTGGAGTCCGTGTAGGACTCTTGCCTTTCGGGCAAAACCGACTTTGAGGAGGTTTTACTCCAAGTTTCGACCCCGAGGCTCAACATATAAATAGAGGGACAGGGCTAGCACCAAAGGCACATCAAGAAACACCAAGCCATGTGCCGGTAACCCTGTCCCCTCTAGTTTATCCTCCGTCATAGTTTTCGTAGTGCTTAGGCGAAGCCCTGTGGAGATTGTTCTTCACCAACACCGTCACCACGCCATCGTGCTGTCAAAAGTCATCTACTACTTCGCCCCTCTTGCTGGATCAAGAAGGCGAGGACGTCATCGAGCTGAACATGTGCTGAACGCGGAGGTGCCGTACATTCGGTACTTGATCGGGATGGGTCGTGAAGGTGTACGACTACATCAACCGCGGTTATAAACGCTTCCGCTTTTGGTCTACGAGTGTACGTAGACACACTCTCCCCTCTCGTTGTTATGCATCTCCTAGATAGATCTTGCGTGATCATAGGAATTTTTTTGAAATACTGTGTTCCCCAACAGACAGGCATGTACAAAAGCCTCAAATGGCATCAGGCTCTTTGTGATGTGCTTAAAAAGCAGATCCTCAACAGGAACCCTAGGAAAGAGGGTATTGCCTTTGAGAGGAAACTCAATGTTGATGGAACATACTAGAAGCCCGAGCAGTACCCCAAAACCTCTTGGGTTGCTGCAAAGGGACCTCTAGTAGATCCATCTACCGTATCTGGCTTTACATGTGAATCTCCTCATTCTACTGATGAGTCATTTGACTCCAACTATAAACTGTTCAAAATAAGAATGGTGAAGTATTTGCTAGATATGTTGGCACGAACTGCAGGAACGGTTCTCCTATGAAGAAAATCTGGGTTCCCAAAAGATACCTTGAAAGTCTTTAGGTGAATGTCATTATGACACCATCTGTGAAGAACAAGAACCCCAGATCAAACTCTTCATATGGATCCAAGTCCTCATACGGACCGAATTCCTCACGTGGATCAAATTCCTCAAAAGGATCAAAATCCTCATATGAACATCATCGTGCTAACACTTCTGTTTCGCAGGGAAGATCTAAGGGCTATGAATATGAGCATTATTCTTCTAACCATTATGTTCATAAGTCCTCGAAGAATTTCTCTGCTTATTCATATGCTTACCCTAACTCCTCTTATGTGAAACAAAGTGGACTGGCTTCTATGCCACCTTTCTCTTATGGAGCTCACAGAATGATGAACTCTTTGCCACCCCTTCAGATGTGGGTGGTGAAGAAAAAGAGCTAATCTCTTATGTAGGGACAGGTCTCCAGACGAACTTAAACGTCTGAAGAATTTGCTGGAGACCTGAAAATGCTTGAAAGGACGCAAGCTAAACAGGAAGAAATGAATTTTCATTTCTCACATCCTCATATTATTTTATCTGTTCCATTGCTTGATGAAATTGATCTGATGAATTTGATGTCATATTCTTCACTGATGAAGTATATGAGTTCGTAAGCTGCACTAATTCATCTGTAGGATGATCAACCCAAAGCCACTGAATGGGTCCTCGATAGTGGATGTACAAATCACATGACTGGTGACAAGAATCTATTGATGGACGCTCCCTTATCTCCATCGCATCTGAAGCATATCACCTACACTGACAAAGGAAAAAGCAAGGTATTGGGTGTTGGTAAGGTTGCGATCTCAAAGGATCGACACATGGACAAAGTCATGCTTGTCGAGTCCTTAGGATTCAACCTCATGTCAGTCTCAATGCTTTGTGATCTTGATATGGTTGTTATCTTTAGCAAGTATCTTTGAGTTGTGATCATGGAAGCTGACCATTCCAAAGTCTCTGAAGGCTTTAGGAGAGGAGATCTGTATATTGTTGATTTCTCTACAAGACCACAACCAGCAATATGTCTACTTGCAAAAGCTTCAGAAGGCTGGCTATGGCATCGTCGACTAGGTCATGCTAGCATGAGGAATTTGCACACGCTCGCGAAGAAGAAGCATGTCATTGGCATTGAGAATGTCAAATTCCTCAAGGATCACCTGTGCGGAGCCTGTGAAGCTGGAAAGATGACCAAGGCCAAGCATCCCGCGAAGACTATCATGACTACCTCTCGACCATTTGAATTGCTTCACATGGATCTCTTTGGTCCTAACCATTATTCTACATTCACTAATGAAGCATCTCTATATGGCTTTGTTATTGTTGATGATTACTCTCGTTACACATGGGTGCATATTGTCACTTACAAACATGAAGTGCAGGAAGTCTTCAAACGATTTCCTCGAGGGCTTCAACCAACTTTGGTGTGAAGATAAAGCACATCAGAAGTGACAATGGAACTGAGTTCAACAATACTGGTCTTGATGACTATCTTGATGAACTTGGTATTACTCATGAGTTATCTGCTCCTTATACTCCTCAGCAGAATGGCGTCGTGGAGCGCAAGAACAAGACTCTTGTTGAGATGGCTCACACTATGCTTGATGAATACAAGACGCCTCATCATTTCTGGATTGAGGCAATTGATACTGCATGCCACATCATCAACAGGGTATATCTTCACAAATTCTTCAAGAAGACTGCATATGAACTCCTCACTAACAAGAAACCCAATGTGAGTTATTTCAAAG
This sequence comes from Triticum aestivum, assembly GCF_018294505.1. Lineage (NCBI taxonomy): Eukaryota > Viridiplantae > Streptophyta > Magnoliopsida > Poales > Poaceae > Triticum > Triticum aestivum. The sequence goes on from NC_057802.1 coordinate 115,476,245, forward strand.
TCTTCAGTGCAAAATGTTGGATTAGAGATCCTCATCACAATTCTAAATTTGCACCGAAAGCACATGAAGGTTTTATGCTTGGTTACGGAAAGGACTCGCACACCTACAGAGTCTTCAACAACGTTCACCACAAAGTTGTTGAAACTGTAGATGTGCGGTTCGATGAAACTAATGGCTCGCAAAGAGAGCACCTACCTCCTGTGCTAGATGAAAAGTCACCTGAGGAAACCATCAAGTTTAAGGCTACTGAGGATGTCATTCCTACCGAAGAATCTGCTGAAGAAGTCATTCCAGAACGTGAAGAACATCATGCTGATGCACTTGAGGAAAATGGTGCTGAAGAAAATGCTGATCCAATTCCTCGACGACAACCCGCTCATCCTCGCATTGCAAATGAAGTGCAGATTGAGAAAATCATCAGCGACATCAACGCACCAGGTCCTCTCACACGCTCAAAAGCTTCACATTTGTCTAACTTTTGTGGGCACTTTGCTTTTGTCTCTATCACAGAGCCCACTAAGGTAGATGAAGCATTTCTGGAGCCTGAATGGATTCAAGCTATGCAAGAGGAATTACATCAATTCGAGCTCAACAACGTCTGGGAACTGGTCAAACGTCCAGACCCTCGCAAGCACAATATCATCGGCACAAAATGGATCTATCGCAACAAGCAAGATGAAAATGGCCTTGTTGTGAGGAATAAGGCACGACTTGTAGCTCAAGGCTACACACAGGTTGAAGGAATTGATTTCGATGAAACTTTTGCACCTGTTGCTAGACTTGAGGCTATTCGCATATTACTTGCTTATGCTAACCATCATAATATCATCTTATATCAAATGGATGTGAAAAGTGCATTCCTCAATGGTAAGCTTGAGGAAGAAGTATATGTTGCTCAACCCCCAGGTTTTGAAGATCCAAAGCATCCTGACAAAGTCTTCAGACTCAATAAGGCCCTCTATGGCCTCAAGCAGGCCCCTCGGGCGTGGTATGATACTTTGAAGGAATTCCTCATGAAGAAAGGCTTCAAACCCGGTTCACTTGACCTAACTCTTTTCACCAAAACCTATGATGATGAATTATTCGTGTGCCAAATATATGTTGATGATATTATCTTTGGTTGTACTGACCAACGTTACAGTGATGAATTTGCCTATATGATGAGTGAAGAATATCAAATGTCTATGATGGGAGAACTGAAATTCTTCCTAGGTCTTCAAATTCGTCAACATCGCAATGGCATCTTCATATCTCAGGAGAAATACCTCAAGGATGTATTGAGGAAATACGACATGCAAGATTGCAAAGGCGTCAAAATCCCTATGCCCACAAATGGCCATCTATGCACTGATGAAAATGGTATTGACTTTGATCAAAAGGTATACTGCTCCATGATTGGCTCTTTATTGTATTTATGTGCATCTAGGCCAGATATTATGCTTAGTGTTTGCATGTGTGCCCGATTTCAAGCTACACCGAAGGAATCACACCATAAGGCTGTGAAGCATATTCTTCGATATCTAGCTCACACACCAACACTTGGATTATGGTATCCCAAGGGCTCGGCTTTTGATCTCATTGCATATTCAGACTCTGACTATGCTGGTGATCGTGTGGACCGCAAGTCAACATCAGGCACATGCCATTTCCTCGGACGATCCTTGGTCTGTTGGTCCTCGAAGAAACAGAACTGCGTATCACTGTCTACTGCTGAAGCTGAGTACATTGCTGCTGGTTCTTGCTGTGCTCAATTGCAATGGATGAAGCAAACCCTCAAGGACTACGGCGTCAACATGAAGAATGTGCCTCTCTACTGTGACAATGAGAGTGCCATCAAGATTGCTCATAACCCAGTTCAGCACTCGAAGACAAAGCACATTCAGATTCGTCATCATTTTCTTCGTGATCATGTGTTGAAGGGCGACATCTCTATTGAGCATGTGAAGACTGAAGAATAGCTAGCCGATATCCTCACAAAGCCCTTGGATGAGAAGAGATTTAGCAAGTTGCGGTGTGAGCTAAATATCCTAGAATCTTCGAATGTCCTTTGAAAAGGACACACATCCTAACACTTATGCAAAATTGATGTCTTAGATGTGCAACACACGAAGAAACATTTTTCTTCAATCAATGAAGACTAACACTCTAAGTGTGAAGAAATTAACGAAGAGTTTGATTCTCAGAGCCCTACGACAATTGTATGCGGTGTCTGAAATCATCATTCTTATACAGTGGGTCACGCCACCACGAAAAGTTGAAAATCTTCAATTTGAGTTTTTTTTCCTTAGTTGCTCAATTTCTTCAACTTTTAGATGTCTTCACTCTTTCCGTTGTTGTTCTTCATTGTCTATATATATATGAGTTTATGTCCTCTACATCATTCACTTATTGCTAATTCTTCATGTTGCCTTTTCTGCTAAGTGAATGTGATCGGACCCTTCCCCCTCTATGCTAAACTCAACCCAGTCTATTCACAAATTCTTCATATGCGTTCTATTTGAAACTCGTTTAAAATCTTCACTGTGTCCTTGTCAGCTGAAGAATTTGCGAACAAAACATTAAAATTATCATATCTAAATTTTCGGCTTTTGCCACTCAAACCGTTCCACATTCCACGATGGATTTATCTATTCACCCACGATCTCGCATGATCGCCACCTCTCAGTACGTGGGTGACACACGTCGCACGAATGAGAAGGGTCAGGGGCACGTTCGTCCAATTTCCTCGGGCGAGCAGTTTTTCACCTCGGCTATAAATACCCCTCCCCTCCTCACTTTATTTTTACTCTGCTCAATCTCACTCCCTCGCTCGAGCTCTCAAAACCTAGCGTCGCCGCTACTTCCATCGTCGCCGGTGAGGAAGAGCTTCGCTGCCTCGACCTCGTCGCCGTCGTACTCGCGCCGGTCGTGGATTTCTTCACCCGCCACCGCCGTAGCTGTCTTCCTCTGCCAAGTTAGGGCGTGGAAGATCTGAACTGACGAACTTCTAAATCTACACTTCACAGTTCGTCGTGTTCTTCGTCAAGGGTAATTAAAAGTTACTTTTACTGCCTTTGTTGATTCTGATGATTTCTACAAAATCTTCAAAAGGTGTTTATTCTTCAAATCTTCACACACTAAACACCTCACATAACATCTGTTCTTGATCTGTTTCCCTAAGCAACATTTTTCTTCAAGATTCCTCAATTGTGTGGATTTTCAATCTGTACAACTCTGGAACCTAAGTCAAAGAACGCTTAGTGAAATTCCTCAAGACTCATCTGGTCAAATTCCTCAAACTTGCTCTTTTTGCAAAAACTTCTGAGAACGCTTATGACCTCTCCAAATTCTTCGCACCTATATTCTGTTCACAGGTACACATGTCCGCTGCTAAATCACTAGGTTCTCATCAACTTAACTCATTTGCAGCGTTCCTCGAAGAAAAGTTGCACACCTCATCTGAGAACGTAATCATTCAAAATCCTCAGCTGAAGAAAATGGCTGACGGCAAGAAACCTCAGAAGGGAGGAAAGAGACCAGAAGCAAACACTGCTTTTGAGATTCCTGATGACATCTATGATGAATATTGCACTCCTGATGAGGCCAAGTATGGCAAGGAGAACAAAAATCAGCGCAAGGTGCGCATCCAAAGGATAGAGAGGAGATGGGCACGGGAATGGAGGGAGTACAGATATGTGACTCCAAAGTACATGAAGAAATTTGTATACACCTTCCATGCCCAAGACCTCCTTGGCACCTGGCCAAGAAGCTGATCCCTCTAGCATCAGAAGAGGTGAAGAATTTCCAAAGGAATGGGACAAGCGTCAAGCCAAGCTGGCCAAAATGGCAAAAGAAGCAGTGAAGAAATTGAATGAAGATTCTGCCGCTGTTGCTGTTGAGGCCTCTGCTAGCAAGCCTAAGAAGGCTATGCCCAAGAAGCCCGCATACAAGCCCAAGGCTTCTGCACCAATGTCCTCACAGCCAAGCTCATCTGCAATGCCCTCACGGTCCAACACTGCAAAGCCCTCACGGCAAATTCCACAAGTTGCACCAGCTCCTCCAAAGTCCTCAGCTCCTCCTTCCAAATCCTCAGCACCTCTGCATCTCGCCTCGTGCCAAAAGACAACAGGCATCTCTATTGCCTCAGGAGCCTCTGCAAGTTCTTCAGCTCGTCCGCATTCCTCAACTGGCCCCACTCTATTGAAGACTAAGGCCACAGCTGAACGAGGTTCTGGACCAAGTCCTCACAAGAAGCAGGTTGCTTTCCAAGTTCCGACTAGTGAAGACGAAGCTAATGATGAGGAACTCGCCGAAACCATCAGAGATAGACAACAAAGGGCTGCTAGAGCCAAAGGCACAAATGTACCTCTGCTTTTGGATCCAAAGTTGATCCTCGACTTCATTGATCTCTGGCACAAGGACCCCAACACTCCTATGCCCGACTTCAAGCTGAGTCCTGGCCAAAGTCACATGTTGACCGCCTTCATAGGCGAAGAAAAATGGAAATTTGAGAAGGCCAGGCAGTTGAAGAAAGCACAGTACAAGAAGGAGCGCTTTCTGAAGAAGAATGTTGTCAAGATGACCACTGATGAACTTGTGGCTGTTCAATCTGAGATCAAAAACCTCAGTGATGAATTTGACGCATATCGTGCTGATTGGCTCGGAGCCAAGGTCAGATTTGTGAAGTTAGCTGAGAAATTCACTACCAATGTTGCAGCACCAACGCAACAAGAAATTCCTTAGTCTGAGGCATCTGCTCAGCCTACTGAAGAACATGCCAGCACCACTGATGAAAATCAAGCTGCTGATGAAACTGAGAGTACCAGGGCTGATGACTGCATTCCAGCGGCTGATGGAACTGCCAGGGCAACCACTAGTGTTGCATCTGAAGAACTAGTTAGGCCAGCTAAAGCTTCAACCGCTGTGACTGAAGAGACCGACCATGCCAGGGCAACTGCATCAGTTGTGCCTGAAGAAAATGAACCAATTTCCTCTGCTCCTCCTGCACCTACACCAAGTCCAATTCTTCCTTATGCATCAGAAGCTAAGAAGACCAAGGCTGCGGAGCGTGCAACAGTGAATAAAAGGAAAGCATCAACTTCATCAGAATCTTCAGCTCCGAAGAAGATGAAGAAATTGACAAGCTCTTTCGAGAATCCTATTGATGCTGTTCCAGTCTCAAGCATGCCATCAAAGGAACTCGTTCCTTTTGGTGAAGATTATGAGATCCCAAGCGGATCCAATGAAGATGTTCCTTCTGCTGCTTCTTCAGAGCAGTTGGACGAAGAATTTGAAGTGGATACAATCCCTTCAACCCCAGTTGTCTCATCGCCCATGCCTCAGTTCATAGCTGAAGAGGCAGGCGTTGAAGAATTAAGTGAAGAAGATGAGGATGTGGACATTGGGAGCACAACTCCAGTGTTGAATGATGACTTTTGGGAAAGTCAGCACCCCAACTCTCCCATGTTTACTCCTCTGCAACAAATTCCTCAGTCCCCAGTGCATACCGAAGTTCAAATGGGCTCTGATGAACCTCACTCCACTCCTTCCATTCCAGAAGAGATTCCAGCCACTAGTGCTGATGAAATTGCTGCTGAAGAATTGAAGACCCAGGCTGCAACTAAAGAAGAAACTGAAATTCCTCAGCCTGTGGTTCCCGAGATTGCGATTCCTGAGGTTGTGATGCAATTGACTGACACTCCTCAGCCCAAGCCGAAGGATCCCTTCTCCAAGAAGCAAAACTTCAAGGCTGATGACTTCTTCCATGAGCATGTGTTCTTCACGGGTTACAACCCATATGACTCTGCTCGTCTTAGAAGGAAGCATTTCTGGACTGCCAGCCAAGCCAACTTCTATTCTTCGCTGCTTTTCAACAAGGACAAAGTCTTTGACCATGAGCATATTCCTCACGTGGACATGGAATCACTTCCTTGCTTCACGCCAGTCCTCAGCGTTCATCACGATGCTGGACTGCTCAACTTTTGCACTGACATTTGTGATTGGAATGAAGAGCTAATTCTTCAGTTCTATGCAACGCTGCACATCACAGGAAATGCTGAAGATGTGAACTCTTGGGTATTGGACTAGATGACAGAAAATACTCACTTCAAAGCACCGGCCTCTGAATTGCTTCATGCTCTGCCTGTCAGTCCTTCCCTTGAAGGTGCTCGTTGTATATACCATGAACCTGAGCTTACAGATCACTACATGCAAGTGTTGATGAAGCCACTGAAGACCGGTCAAGCCCCAAGGACCATGGCAGCTACTTGCCCCCCATTGAAGTCCTCAAACGGACATTTTCCTCAGCTGATGAAAAGGGCAAGGCCACTGCTGTTATTGATGAAGGCATTCATCCATTGGATGGTCAGTTCCGCAAAGCTGCATCTTACTCCACCAATGATGACTCTGCCACTCATGACTCTGCCGCCAATGCCTCAAACCAAAATCCTCAAGGCACAACTCCAAGGGTGAGACTGATCGTGAGCTTCTCCTCAGTATTCACCAGAAGGTCGATCGCAACCACAAATGGGTTAAGCGTCAGTTTGGTTTAATTCTTCACAACATGACTGCTACACACAATGCAGTGAAGAAGAACCACTACTACCTCCATGAAGTTTTCAATCGCACCTGGGATGTTCTGTCTCATCTTTATGGCGAAGAAGATCTGAAGCAAATGGGTTTCAAGGAGGTCTTTGATTGGTCTCAGCCACCAGCGAAGAAATTCAAGAAAGTCAAAATCCTTCCTTGGTGGCCAACTCATTTTCTTCATCTCGCGACACTGATGAGCATGAAGATTTGGACGACACTGCGGCAGGCCCTACTACAACAACCAACCCCAACAACGCTCGTGCTCCTCCAGCAACATACCATTCTTCAGGGGCGTTAGTCCTCACTTTTCGACCCTTTTGGTCATTCAATGACAAAGGGGAAGAAATTTGAGTTAGTCTTCAAGCGGGTCTCTATATATGGGCTTTTTTTGCTAAGTTACAACTCTCGTTCTTTTGAAGACTTTGCTGGATCGAGTTGTAAACTTAAACCCGATGGTGGTCTGATACTTTTGCTATGTTCTTCTGCATGCTTATTCCTCATATATGTTAATGCACGCATGCTGAATTACATCAGTCACCATATTTCATCATGCATTTCAAATTATTTATATTATATGTTAAATGCGGGTATGAATTACAAGATATAGGGGGAGATCTCCATGATTCTACTCTTCAAGTGTGAATTGCTTCAAAAGAAAATTCCTCACTATGCACAACTTCAGGGGGAGTTCTTCTATATCTTGCAATCAAGTTCCTCAATATCAGTATCTACACTTCATATGTTTTATCCCCGTTGAAAACTTAACCTATATTGTCATCAATCACCAAAAAGGGGGAGATTGTAAGTGCATCTAGTGCCCCTTAGTGATTTTGGTGTATTGAAGACTTATAGGTTAAGGGACTAATGTGTTTGTGAGTGTACACAGGTCTATAAGTCTATAAGGAGTTTGATATTTACAGAGAAAGTTGACCCCTAAAAATGAATGTCTTCGACTGAAGACTTTGGATTTCTGAAGACTTTCTGAAGACTTTGAAAGTGAAGAAATTGGTGTGACCATGAAGACTTGGTATTCATGCGAGGAACATGAAGCGTGAAGACCTTTTTTCTTCATTTTCTCTTTCTTGAGTCATAGGAAACACCGTACTGTTAAAGGGGGTCGAGGAAATACTAAGGAAAAATTTCCAAGTGATGCTCATCTCAAAACCCTACACCTACCAATCCCTTCGAGTGAAGCCATTGGAAATCTCATGCAGCTCAACCAATTTCTTCAGTGACAGAGACGAAGTTCTTCTGGTCTCTGAGGAATTTGTTCTGACTGAGGAGTTAGGAATTCGCCAGTGCGGATTGCCTACAAGTGAGGAACATGATAGCCCTGAGGAATTTGATTGTCAAATTTCCGACCGTTGCTGTGCTATGCGCCAGCTGTCCCAAAATATCTTATCCACGTAACGGTCATATCATTGAAGGGCATTTATGTCTTATCATGTCGGGCTGCTCCCTAGGCTATAAATAGCTGCCCCCTACAACCACTAGCTGGTTGGCTGCTCCGAGATAAACTGACACTTATCATTTGAGAGCATCCCATCCTCCGAGGACTTTGAGCGAAAATCATCAAGTGAGGAAAACCCAAACCGAAACACCTACAAACCCAAAGTGATTGAGCATCACTGAAGAAATTGATCCTGCGTGGATCCGATGCTTGTTACCTTTGAAGACTGTGCATCTTCCAAACGGTTAGATGTCATGGTTTGAGCATCCAAGAGGAAATTGTGGATCGCCGAGTGACCGAGTTTGTGAAGGTTTGGAAGTCACCTGAAGACTTACCACGAGTGATTGGGCGAGGTCTGTGTGACCTTAGCTCAAGGGGAATTCGGTGAGGACTGTGTGTCCGGGACTGTGTGTCCTCAGGTTTAAATACCTAGCCGCTCCAACCAGACGTACAATTGTCACAACAGTTGGAACTGGTCTACCAAATCATTGTCTTCACCAAGCCAACTGGTTCTATTTCCTCAACTCTTTCATTTCCTCATTATTGTGTTGTGTACTTGTTCATATCTGTTTGAGGACTTTGACTGAAGACTTTCTCAATTTCCTCAGTTCAATTTCTTCAGTCTATTTGTCTTCTTCCTGCTTATCATGTGTTTACGCTTTCTGTACTCGGTGCTTGTTTTCATTTCATCATGATGACCATGCTTATGTTCTGTTATGTTTGCATCTGAGTACTTATTCCGCTGCAAGTAATTCTTTGCTTAGGAATTTCCTCACCCTGAAATTCCTCAGTGAAGAATTCATAAAAATCGCCTATTCACCCCCCCTCTAGTCGATATAACGCACTTTCAGTTGCCGTATGCATCGACATGCAAGTCGATATAAACTATTACAAACATGATCATCTCATACATCAAATATATTTCATCATGTCTTTGGCCATATCATATCACAACATACCCTGCAAAAACAAGTTAGACGTCCTCTAATTGTTGCTGCATGTTTTACGTGGCTGCTATGGGTATCTAGCAAGAACGATTCTTACCTACGCAAAGCCACAACGGTGATATGCAAGTTGCTATTTAACCTTCTACAAGGACCGCCTTTGTCGAATCCGATTCAACTAAGGTGGGAGAGACAGACACCCGCCAGCCATCTTTATGCAACAAAGTCACATGTCAGTCGATGGAACCGGTCTCATGTACGTGGACATGTAAAGTTGGTCCGGGCCGCTTCATCCCACAATACCGCCGAATCAAGAAAAGACCAAGGAAGGAAGCAATCTGAATATCAACGCCCACAAACTCCTTTGTGTTCTATCCGTGATGTCATCTACGCATAGACCTGGCTCATGATGGCACTGTTGGGAACGTTGCATGGGAAACAAAAAATTTCCTACGCTCACCAAGATCCAATCTAGGAGATGACCATCTATGAGAGGAGAGATTGGATCTACATATCCTTGTAGATCGCTAAGTGGAAGTGTTAAGAAATGCGGTTGATATAGTCGAACGTCTTCGCGATCCAATCATGATCCGTCCCGCGAATTCCCGATCCAAGTGCCGAACGGACGACACCTCCGCGTTCAACACACGTACGACTTGATGAGGCCTTCACCTTCTTGATCCAGCGAGCGATGGTGAAGTAGTAGCTCGAGTCCTCCCGCATCACGACGGCGTGGTGGCAGAATCTCAGCAGAGCTTCGCTAAGCACTACGGAGAGGAAGAGGGATGCGAGGGAGAGGAGAGGCAGCGCTGTGGCATGGAGATGTGCTCTTGGGGTGCGGCTGCCCTCTCTCTACC
>NC_057802.1:115486427-115544391 GCF_018294505.1 Triticum aestivum
GCCCTAGGGGAACACCCCAAACCTCCTGGTTACGTGAGATGGGGTGAGGGGGGCGCTCAGCCCCTTAGTGGGCTGGTTTGCCCCCTCCCCTTGGCCCATGCCCCCCCAACACTTGTCGGGCCCCCCGAAACCCCTTTCGGTGACGCTGGTCATCACCCGGTACCCCCAAAACAATTTCGGAGTCCAATACCCTTCGTCCAATATATCGATCTTCACCTCCGGACCATTCTAGAGTTCCTCGTCATGTTCGGGATCTCATCCGGGACCCCGAACAGCCTTCGGTAACCACCATAATGACTCAACTGTACTTATATCGTCACCAAACGTTAAGTGTGTAGACCCTGCGGGTTCGAGAACTATGCAGACATGACCGAGACACCTCTACGGTCAATAACCAATAGCGGGACCTAGATGCCCATATTGGTTCTCACATATTCTACGAAGATTTATCGGTCGAACCTTGATGTCAAGGATTCAGCTAATCCCGTATGTAGTTCCCTTTGTCTATCGGTATGTTACTTGCCCGAGATTCGATCGTCGATATCTCCAGACCTAGTTCAATCTCATTACCGGCAAGTCTCTTTACTCGTTCCGTAATAAAAGATCTCATGGCTAACTCATTAGTCACGTTGCTTGCAAGCTCATTGTGATACTGTATTACCGAGTGGGCCCTGAGATACCTCTCCGTCATACAGAGTGACAAATCCCAGTCTTGATCCATGCCAACTCAACAGACACCCTCGGAGATACCTGTAGAGCACCTTTATAGTCACCCAGTTACGTTGCGACGTTTGTTACACACAAGGTACTCCTCCGGTGTCAGTGAGTTGCATGATCTCATGGTCATAGGAACATATACTTGACATGCAGAAAACGATAGCAATAAATTTGACACGATCATATGTGATAACCCACAAGTATAGGGGATCGCAACAGTTTTCGAGGGTAGAGTATTTAACCCAAATTTATAGACTCGACACAGGGGGAGCCAAAGAATATTTACAGGTATTCGCAGCTGAGTTGTCAATTCAACCACACCTGGAGATTAATTATCTACAGCAAAGTAGTATGATAGTTTTGATAATAGTGACAACAGTAAAAGTAACGGTGACAGTGATAGCAGTAATTTTGTAGCAAGTGTAATAGTGATGATAGCAGTAGTAACTTAGCAAGAACAATATAAGATAAATTTGTAGGCATTGGATCGGTGACTTGTTGGATGATATTCATCATGAGACAGTTATAACCTAGGGTGATACGGCACTAGCTCCAGTTCATCAATATAATGTAGGCATGTATTCCGTAAATAGTCATACATGCTTATGGAAAGAACTTGCATGACATCTTTTGTCCTACCCTCCCATGATAGCGGGGTCCATATTGGAAACTAAGGGATATTAAGGCCTCCTTTTAATAGAGAACCGGAACAAAGCATTAACACACGGTGAATACATGAACTCCTCAAACTACGGTCATCACCGGGAGTGGTCCCGACTATTGTCACTCTGATGTTGTCGGATCATAAACGTAGTAGGTGACTATAACTTGCAAGATCAGATCTAGAACATGGATATAATGATGATAACATAAATGGTTCAGATCTGAGTTCATAGCACTCGGGCCCAAAGTGACAAGCATTAAGCATGGAAAAGTCATAGCAACATCAATCTTAGAACATAGTGGATACTAGGGATCAAGCCCTAACAAACTCGATTACATGATGAATCTCATCCAACTCCTCACCGACCGGCGAGCCTACGAAGGAATTACTCACTCCTGGTGGGGAGCATCGTGGAATTGGCGATGGAGAAGGCTTGGTGATGACGAAGAATGAAGACCCCCCTCTCCAGAGCCCCAAACGGACTCCAGATCTGGCCTCCCAATGAAGAACAGGAGGTGGTGGTGGCTCCGTCTCGTGAAACGCGATAATTCTTTCTCCCTGTTTTTTTCTGGAAAAATAGGATTTTATAGCATCAGTTTCAGGGTCTGCGGGGCCACCAGGTGGGGACAACCCATCTGGGCACGCCAGGAGGGGGGCGCCCTGGTGGGTTGTGCCCACCCAGGTGCCCCCCTCTGGTGGGTCTTGGCTCTAGAAATTCTCTTTATTGATATAAAAATTCCTCGCAAAGTTTCGTTCCATTACGAGAACTTTTATTTTTGTACAAAAACAATACCATGGTAGTTCTACTGAAAACATCGTCAGTCCAGGGTTAGTTTCATTCAAATCATGCAAATTAGAGTCCAAAACAAGAGGAAAAGCGCTAGGAAAAGTAGATACGTTGGAGACGTATCAACTCCCCCAAGCTTAAACCTTTGTTTGCCCTCAAGCAATTCAGTTGATAAACTGAAAGTGAAAAAGAAAAACTTTTACGAACTCTTTTGCTCTTGTTTGCGTAAATAAGCTTAAACAGAACCCAGATTTTCAGCCAACATTATAACTAACCATGTCGACAATAACTCTTAAAAATTATATTAACTCATATCAATGACATAATCAGCTAGCGAGCAATAATAAGATATCTCAAACAACAACATGTTGTCAAAACAACCATGATATAATATGACAACAGTGGTATCTTGCTAGCCCTTTCTGAGACCGCAAAACATAAATGCAGAGCAGCTCCAAAGTCCAAGCAGTGACTAAACATTGTAATTCATGGTAGAAAAGATCCAATCATGATGCAACCAACATTAGCTACACACAATGCATAAGTCATGACAGCAGTGCTCTCAGGTTCTGGCGCTTGTTTTAGAAGGTGATGACACAACATAAAAGTAAATAGATAGTCCCTTCGCAGAGGGAAGTAGTGATTTGCAGAGGTGCCAGAGCTCAAGTTATTAAAACAGAGGTAAATGATATTTTGAGACATGCACCCTTCTCATTTACTTCACGACTATCAGTTATCAATATCTTCCATGCTAAGCACGCTAGTGGCGGTTCCCAAGCGATAAAAGTAAAGGTTTTGACTTCATTGGGAGTTTTTGTTTTATTATTTGTAAGCTTTTTCTGTTTGCAGTTTGGGACTGGGCATCCCTATTACCGCCCTTTTCTCGTGCTATGGCGAGTGAATAAACACTCGACCTGAGAATAACCCGTTTAGCATGGAAGATACCGACCACCTCCTGTCGTTCCATGAACGATTCGGGCACACAAAAGGATATTTATTAGAAGTTTTTAGAGGTGGCACATGCAAATTTACTTAGGACGGCAGGGTAATACCGCATATAGGTAGGTATGGTGGACTCATCTGGAATAACTTTGGGTTCAAGGTTTTTGATGTACAAGCAGAATTCCCACTTAGTACAGGCGAAGGCTAGCAAATAGATTGAGAAGCGGCCAGTTAGAGAGAAACAACGGTCATGAACATGCATTATGCATAAGTAACATTGGACACTAGCATGAGTAGGATATGATCACCATGAACATAAATATCATAGAGGCTATGTTGGTTTTGATTCAACTACATGCATGAACATGTGCCAAGTCAATCCACTCGAACATTCAGAGGAGGATACCATATCATCATACCACATCACAATCATTTTAACGCAATGTTGATATCCAAGATAAATCATTATCCACTCCTAGCTACTTATGCATGGCGTGAGAAACTATAATCTCTAATTGTCATTGCAAACATGTTTAATCATAATGGGCTGAATCATGGATACTAGGTTAAACATATTTACACAAACAGATCAAGTCGAGTTCATACCTGTTTCTCTCTGTCACGGCCAGTTCATCGAATATCGTCATTATTGCCTTTCACTTGCATGACCGAACGATATGAAAATAATAATAGTGCAAGAGTGCCGTGGACTAAGCTGGAATCTGCAAACATTTTATTCAACAGGAGAAGACAAGGTAAAGGGCTCTTTATTAGATCAACAATTATTCATATGATAGCCACTCAACATTTTCATCGTGGTCTTCTCCTTGGTACGACTCGAATAAAAAGAAAAGAAATTCAGAGAAACACACCGAAATATTTTTGGAGTTTTTGGTTCTCTTGAACAAGCAAATAAAAGGGAAAAGCAAAAACGAGAAAAACTATTTACACGGGAAAGCTCCCAACAAGCAAAAGAAGAACAAGGAAATCTTTTTGGGTTTTCTTCTTAATATTACAACTAAGCATGCATAGAAAGTAAACTAACTACAACTATTTTTTCGGTTTTTCTAAGGTTTTTTAAACACACAAGAAGAAAGCAAGAAAATAAATTAAGTATGGATAATACAATGAAAAAGTGTGAACACCGACTACTGGAATGATATGTGTGAACATGAATGTAATGTCGGTAAGAAACACGTACTCCCCCATGCTTAGGCTTTTGGCCTAACTTGGTAATCAGTCAGTAGCTTCGATAGTAGTTGGGGTACTGAGGAGCGGGCATCCACTCATCCCACTGCTGAGGCTCCTCCACTGCTGCAGCCTGGTTGTTCCGGTAGGCGATGATATCTGCAGGCATAATCCTATATCCGCCCCTGGCAACAGGATCAAACAAAGCGGGAGCAGGCAATGGAATAATATCATATGAATGTCAGGGTAATCTCGTGCAACAAAATGGTGATGTTCCATGGCTGCGCGGTCTAGGTAAACCTTGGTCAGAGGGTAATCATGAGGGCGTATCTCAACATTAAAGTGAGCCGCCAAACGAGTAGCGAAAATCCCAACATGTATTTTACCCTTGGACTTATTAATGTGGAGGCGACGAGCCACAATAGCTCCCAAGCTATAAGTGTTGTCGCCCTCTAGTGCACGACGTAAAACAGCAAGGTCTGGTGAACTGAGTGCACTCACCTTCTCTCTAGCAAGCAAGCATTTTACAATGAAAAGAGCAAAGTAGTGGACAGCAGGAAAATGCAGGCCGGCGGCAGTGATAGCTGACACCCCTCTCTCATCTCCCACTGTTAAGGTGCGATAAAAGGCCTCAAACTCTGCCGGCCTAGGCTCAGCTAAGCTCCCATCAGAAGGGATCATGCATATGTTACAGAATTCAGTAAGTGGTATCTGACGAGTTTCAGCATATAAACTAAACTGCACCTCAGGGGGATTATTCCTAGGAAAGAAAGTAAAACTTTGAACAAAGATGTTTGTGAGGATTTGATGCTGTGCGATGAAGTCGGTGAGGCCGGCATTAGCAGCGTATTGTGTGAACTCCTGAAGGATTCCAGCCTCTTCCATGAACTGGGTATGCGGCCATTCACACGGCCGTACCTCCGCCAACCTCCGAGGATGGAGATCACTGTCAGACGACTCCCCAATAACACCCTTGGAGTTCTTCTTGGAAGCAAATTTCCTAAAGATATTCATCCTTTTCCTATGAACAAAATTCTGAAATTTTTAGTCCATAAATTTTTCCAACAAAACTTCACAAAATTGATAGCCACTACTCATAGGGATACATAGAGGCCATAGCAAGCATTCAAACTGCTTAAAACTCTAAGAATTCAACATGCAAGCTCATCTACAGCAACACCAAGAGTAGCTAATTATTCAAAATATAAACCACTAAAACAAAAACTAATTGGACAAACGGTGGAGTCACATACCAAGCAACAATCCCCCGAAACAGTTTCGAAAATGGAGCTTCGAGCAAAGAGATCGAAATCTGCGGGTTTGAGAGCAAGAACACGGGAGAGAGAGCAATGGAGAATTTTTTCTGGAGGTAAGTGATGATGTGGTGTGAAGGGATAGGTGAGGGGGCCCACGTGGGGACCACAACCCACCAGGGCGCGCCTGGGGGTCCTGGCGCGCCCAGGTGGATTGTGCCCACGTGGTGCACCTCCCTCTGATATTATTTGCACCAGAAATTCTTAAATATTCATAAAAAATCATATTAAATTTTCAAAGCATTCTGAGAACTTTTATTTTTGGGTCATTTTCTATTGCACGGGAAATTCAGAAAACAGACAAAACATGGCATTTTATTTCATTTAACTAATAAAAATAGAAACCAAAAAGTAGGGACAGAAGGTAGTGCTTACTAAATTCATCAACTTCATACCTCTCAAAAATGATCCATTAATAAGGTTGATCAAGTCTTATTAACAACCACTTTCGATTAGCATGAAACCGAAGAACTATCATAAATCACTAAGTTACCTCAACGGGGATATGAATGTCCCCAACAATAAGCATTTCACATTTCTTTTTGACAGTAGGTAGAGGTATTTGAAAACTTCCAATAGTGATTGTCGGAGATTTTTCAACAACATTAATACCATTCACTTGGAATTGTTTCTTCGGAAAGTGCATCGTATGCTCATTACCATTGATATGAAAAGTGACCTTGCTTTTATTGCAATCAATAACATCCCCTGCAGTATTCAAGAAGGGTCTATCAAGGATAATGGAGCAAGTTATAGTTGGTATTCCCGGATCTCCAAGTTTTTTAGGTACTCCATCCTTGAAAGTATAATTAGCAAGCATAGTGGAGATTTCAGCTTCCGGTATTTTTCTCTTATTGGTGATGATGTCTTTCATATACTTTGCATAAGGAGGCATTTTCAAGAAGACTGGCCTCAGCATCTCAGCAAAGCGTTCAAATTCTTCATCATCTTTCTTTTTAGTTGGCTTGGGTGGAAAAAGCATAGGCTTTTGAACCCACGGTTCTCTTTCTTTACCGTGTTTTCTAGCAATGAAGTCTCTTTTATCATACCTTTTATTCTTAGGTTGTGGGTTATCAAGATCAACAGGTGGTTCTATCTCAACATCATTGTCTGGTTCTTTTTCATTATTTGGTTGAGTATCTTCATGAACATCAGCATTATCTTTTTCATTATCACTAAGTGGATGTTCATCACCAGACTGAGTTTCAGCGTCAGAGATAGAAGTTTCATTTTCATTATCAGGAGATTTCTCTACTTTAGGTTCACTAGTAGCATGCAAAGTCCTATCATTTTTTTCTTTTTCTTTCTAGAAGGACTAGGTGCAGTGGTGTTGTTCCTTTGTGAATCCTGTTCAATTCTTTTTGGGTGTCCCTCAGGATAAAGTTGTTCCTGAGTCATTTTACCTCCTCTGGTTGCAACTCTAACAGCAAAGTCATGTTTATTATTATTCATTTCATCAAGCAACTCTCTATGAGATTTAGCAACTTGTTATAACTGAGTTTGAACCATAGAAGCATGTTTTCCAACACCTCTAACATCATTTGAGATTCTAAATAACAAGTCACTCAAGCGAGCAATCATATCAGAATTGTATTTCAATTGTTTCATAACATTTGCATTGAAGTGATCTTGTTTTCTAATGTAGTTTTCAAACTCATAAAGGCATTGGCTAGGGTGCATATTCTGAGGATTGTCATTATCATTGAATTTCATTAAAGAATTTACCTCTACCACCTTAGGTAATGGTGGTGTATTAAGCCCATGTATTTGTTCAATAGGAGGTAAAATTTTAACATCCTCGGCTTTAATACCTTTTTCCTTCATAGATTTCTTTGCCTCTTGCATATCTTCAGGACTGAGATGTAATATACCCCTCTTCTTCGGAGTGGGTTTAACCGGTGGTTGTTCAGGAAGAGTCCAATCATCATAATTTTTCAATATGTTATTCAATAATTCTTCAGCTTGCCCAATAGTTCTTTCCCTGAAAACACAACCAGCACAACTATCTAGGAAATCCCTAGAAGCATTGGTTAGTCCATTATAGAAGATATCGAGTATTTCATTTTTCTTAAGAGGATGATCAGGCAAAGCATTAAGTAACTAGCAAAGCCTCCCCCAAGCTTGTGGGAGACTCTCTTCTTTAGTTTGCACAAAGTTAAATATTTCTTGTAAGGCAGCTTGTTTCTTATGAGCAGGAAAATATTTTTCAGAGAAGTAATAAATCATATCCTGGGGACTACGCACACAACCAGGAGCAAGAGTATTGTACCAAGCTTTAGCATCACCCTTTAATGAGAAAGGGAATAATTTGGGAATAAAGTAATAGCGAGTTTTCTCATCATGAGTAAAAAGGGTGGCTATGCCATTCAACTTAGTAAGATGTGCCACAACAGTTTCAGTTTCATAACCATGAAAAGGATCAGATTCAACCAAAGTAATTAACTATGGGTCGACAGAGAATTCATAATATTATCATCAATAAATATAGGTGAGGTAGCAAACTTAGGATCATATTTCATTCTAGCATTCAGAGATTTTTCTTTATACTTGCATAATAATTTCTCTAGATCATCTCTATCCCTACAAGCAAGAATATCTCTAGTTGTCTCCTCATTCATAACATAACCTTCCAGTACCTTAGGCAATTCATATCTAGGAAGGCTAGTTCTAGCAGGTGTTTCAGGAGTTTCAGTTTCAAGCTCACCATCAGATTCAACAACATCATGTTGTATTACTCTAGCAATTTGTTCATCAAGAAAGTCACCAAGTGGCACATCATCATTATCAAGCAAGGTACTAGCATCATCATAAGCATCATTCATAGTAGAAGTAGCATCATCAATAACTTGCGACATATCAGGATTAATAGCATGTGGTGGTGTTGCAAGTTTACTTATAACAGAAGGTGAATCTAAAGCAGAACTAGATGGCAGTTCCTTAACTCCCCTCGTCTTAGAGGGATAAATCTTAGTCTTAGCATCCTTCAGATTCTTCATAGTGATAAATTGATAATAATCCCAAGTGACTCAAAAAATATAGCTATGCTCCCCAGTAACGGCGCCAACAAAAGGTATTGATAACCCACAAGTATAGGGGATCGCAACAGTTTTCGAGGGTAGAGTATTCAACCCAAATTTATAGATTCGACACAAGGGGAGCCAAAGAATATTTGAAGGTATTAGCAGCTGAGTTGTCAATTCAACCACACATGGAGATTAATTATCCGCAGCAAAGTGATCAGTAGCAAAGTAGTATGATAGTTTTGATAATAGTGACAGCAGTAACAGTAACGGTAACAGTGATAGCAGTAATTTTGTAGCAAGTGTAACAGTGATGATAGAAGTAGTAACTTAGCAAGAACAATATAAGATAAATTCGTAGGCATTGGATCGGTGACTTGTTGGATGATATTCATCATGAGACATTT
Source organism: Triticum aestivum (assembly GCF_018294505.1). Lineage (NCBI taxonomy): Eukaryota > Viridiplantae > Streptophyta > Magnoliopsida > Poales > Poaceae > Triticum > Triticum aestivum. Next base: position 115,495,466 of record NC_057802.1, read on the forward strand.
ATAACCTAGGGTGATACGACACTAGATCAAGTTCGTCAATATAATGTAGGCATGTATTCCGTAAATAGTCATACGTGCTTATGGAAAGAACTTGCATGACATCTTTTGTCCTACCCTCCCGTGGCAGCGAGGTCCATATTGGAAACTAAGGGATATTAAGGCCTCCTTTTAATAGAGAACTGGAACAAAGCAACACACGGTGAATACATGAACTCCTCAAACTACGGTCATCACCGGGAGTGGTCCCGACTATTGTCACTCTGGGGTTGCCGGATCATAACATGTAGTAGGTGACTATAACTTGCAAGATCGGATCTAGAATATGGATATAATGATGATAACATAAACGGTTCAGATCTGAGTTCATGGCACCCGGGCCCAAAGTGACAAGCATTAAGCATGGCAAAGGCATAGCAACATCAATCTTAGAACATAGTGGATACTAGGGATCAAGCCCTAACAAAACTAACTCGATTGCATGATGAATCTCATCCAACTCCTCACCGACCAGCGAGCCTACGAAGGAATTACTCACTCCCGGTGGGGAGCATCATGGAATTGGCGATGGAGAAGGGTTGGTGATGATGAAGAACGAAGATCCTCCTCTTTAGAGCCTCAAACAAACTCCAGATCTGGCCTCCCGATGAAGAACAGGAGGTGACGGCAGCTCCGTCTTGTGGAAAGCGATAATTCTTTCTCCCTGATTTTTTATATGGAAAAATAGGATTTTATAGTGTCGGTTTCAGGGTCTGCGGGGCCACCAGGTGAGGAGAACCCACCTGGGCGCGCCAGGAGGGGGGGCGCACCCTGGTGGGTTGTGCCCACCCAGGTGCCCCCCTTTGGTGGGTCTTGGCTCCAGAAATTCTCTTTATTGATATAAAAATTCCTCGCAAAGTTTTGTTCCATTTGAGAACTTTTATTTTTGCACAAAAACAACACCATGGTAGTTCTGCTAAAAACAGCATCGGTTCGGGGTTAGTTTCATTCAAATCATGCAAAGTTGAGTCCAAAACAAGAGAAAAAGTGTTAGGAAAAGTAGACATGTTGGAGACGTATCAATATGCTACGTTCATAGGTTGGGTCTTGTCCATCACATCATTCTCGTAATGATGTAATCTCGTCATCAAATGACAACTCATGTCTATGACTAGGAAACCATAGCCATGTTTGATCAACGAGCTAGTCCGGTAGAGGCTCACTAGGGACATGGTGTTGTCTATGTACCCACACATGTATTTGAGTTTCCAATCAATACAATTATAGCATGGATAATAAATGATTATCAGGAACAAGGAAATATAATAATAACCACTTTAGTATTGCCTCTAGGGCATATTTCCAACACCCCCTGGGCGCGCCCTGATGCCTCGTTCTTGAGGACATGGGAGAGGTCTTGTTATAAGTAATCATGTGAATTTGGTATTCGTTCGATATTTTGATGATATATATGTTGTTGCTTCCTTTAGTGGTGCCATGTGAATGTTGACTACGTGACACTTCACGATACTTGGGCCTAAGGGAAGGCATTGTGGAGTAATAAGTAGATGATGGGTTGCTAGAGTGACAAAAGTTTAGACCCTAGTTTATGCGTTATTCCATAAGGGGTTGATTTGGATCCATATGTTTTATGCTATGGTTTGATACGTCTCCAACGTATCTATAATTTATGAAGTATTCATGCCATTTTACAATAGTTTTATATGATTTTGGTATGATTTGATTAGAACTAACCCGGACTGACGCTGTTTTCAGCAGAACTACCGTGGTGTTGTTTTTATGCAGAAATAAAAGTTCTCGGAATGCGCTGAAAATCAACGGAGAATCTTTCTGGAAAATATAAAAAATAATGGAACAAAGAGTTACTGGAGGGGAGTCCCGTGGGCCCCACGAGGGTGGAGCCCACGAGGGTGGAGGGCACGCCCACCCCCCTGGGGCGCGCCCCTGTGCCTCGTGGACTTCCCGTGGGGCCCCTGACTTGTTCTCGACGCCAACCTCTCCTATAAATGCCCAAACCTCCAAAAAATAACCTAGATCGGAAGTTCCGCCGCCGCAAGCCTCTGTAGCCACGAGAAATCAATCTAGGCCCTCTCTGGCACCCTGCCGGAGGGGGCCATCATCACCGGAGGCCATGGAGGAGGATCCCGAAGGGGCCATCATCGCCATGAAGGCCAAGGACCAGAGGGAGAACCTCTCCCCATCTAGGGGGGAGGCCATGGAGGAGGAAGCACAAGGGGGAGAACCTCTCCTTCTCTCTCTCGGTGGCGCCGAAGTGCCATAGGGAGGGGAATCATCGCCGCAGTGATCGTCTTCATCAACATCACCATCATCATCACCATCCTCATCTCTTTTACGCGGTCCACTCTCCCGCACCCCGCTATAATCCCTACTTGAACATGGTGCTTTATGCCACATATTATGATCCAATGATGTGTTGTCATCCTATGATGTTTTGAGTAGATATCCTTTGTCTTTGGGTTGATTGATGATCTAGATTGGTATGAGTTGTATGTTTTATTTTGGTGCTGTCCTATTGTGCCCTCCGTGTCGCGCAAGCGTGAGGGATTCCCGCTGTAGGGTGTTGCAATACGTTCATGATTCGCTTATAGTGGGTTGCTTGAGTGACAGAAGCATAAACCCGAGTAAGGGGTTGTGGTGTATGGGATAAAGGGGACTTGATGCTTTAATGCTATGGTTGGGTTTTACCTTAATGATCTTTAGTAGTTGCGGATGCTTGCTAGAGTTCCAATCATAAGTGCATATGATCCAAGAATAGAAAGTATGTTAGCTTATGCCTCTCCCTCATATGAAATTGCAATAGTGATTACCGGTCTTGTTAACAATTGCCTAGGATAATTCCGCACACCGACCCATCATTATTCCACACTCGCTATTTATAATATTTAGTAATATATTCTAACTTTATGATAACAACACCTACTTTTATGTTTTAGCTCTCCGATATCATGCAAAGTTATCCTCTTCATACCCACAACGTAGTTTTATTTCTCGTTTCTAGTTGGAAGCAAATGTTCGGTGTACGTAGAGTCGTATCAGTGGCAGATAGGACTTGAGAGAATATTGATCTTGCCTTTAGCTCCTTGTGGGTTCGACACTCCATACTTATCACTTCCACCTTTGGGACCTGCACTTGGGGATTATCATGGTTAGGTTTATCTTAATTATTCTTTCGTAGTTGCAGATGCTTGAGAGAGGGGGTAATCATAAGTGGGAGGCTTGTTCAAGTAAGAACAACACCCAAGCACTGGTCCACCCAAGTAGCGAACGCGAATCAAATAGACATGATGAAACTAATTAGATGAATTCTCATGTGTCATCAAACGCTTTGCTTACTAGAAGAAAAGGCTCCGTCATGTCCTTTGCTATAAAAAGGACTGGGCTACCTTGGTGCACCTTTCTTACAATTGCTACTTGTTACTTGTTACGAATTACCTTGCTATCAAACTATCTATTACCGATAATTTCAGTGCTTGCAGAGAATGCCTTGCTGAAAACCGCTTGTCATTTCCTTCTGCTCCTTGTTGGGTTCGACACTCTTACTTATCGAAAGGAACATGATCGATCCACTATACTTGTGGGTCATCATTAGGCGATGGATTTGCAAAGAAGGGCCCTTGGAAACCCCAAGAAGGAAGGGGTGCATTTGGGAAGCCATAGTTGAAAGGGAATTATCTAGGAGGACCAAATTGAGGATCAAATGGGGGTGCCTGCCAGTTCCCCTAATTCCCTTGGTCTAAATGAAATTGCCCTTGCATATGATCTCTCTCACTTCTATTATTGCGGTAGTTCCCTCGTCTCCTGTTTCCCCTGCCCCTACCATGATTCTCGGCCATGATCTGGATGTCCTCAAATGAAGCTTTCGAGCTCTCCCAGTCAATAAGGATAATTGAGATTGGCTTTGGAGTTGGGAGGCTTTGGGGATCCCCCTGATCAAGAATAACTAGGAAGCAATCTGAGTGGGCGAAAGTGTGGGAGGCCAAAATGGGTGGGAGAGAGTGAAAACCTTAGGAGAGGATTTGCATGTCCGAGGAACCCACAGCTGGCCTAAAGATTCTTTGATTCCCGCATCTCCATCCAATAGTTGCTCTAGGAACACGTTGGCTTTTCCTTTGCTTCTATCTTCCTGGCTGACACCACGGGCCCGCTGGAAGGGAGGACAGGTGAAGCAAGGGATTTCCCCCACTCTAGTGACCTACAGTTGAGGAGGCAACCTCACCGGAGGAGTGTGGCACAACAATGAAGCATTCGACATCCGTCGGAGAGGGAAATCCAATTGTAATCCAACCAGAGGGGTTACTAAGTGGGTTGTCCATGAGGAAACTCGTCCACCTCGCACGCTGCTCGGGATCCGATGACTGTGCTTCTCTCCTTGCCCACTCCAGTTCATTGATCCTTGTCAGCATGCGGGCGCACTCCTCCTGGTTGGTTCTAGTTACAATTATCACTGTCAGTTTTCTTCTAGCCTTCTCGAATGCCTACGCTCTGGCTAGCCTTGCTCAGTGCATCATTTGAAGCTATGAAGCTAGTTCCTCCTCTGTCAGAGGATGAGAGGAGTTTGGATCCAGTTTTGCTCCAAGGAGAAACTTGGGCAAGCCGAGTGGCAATGGAAGCAGGGGAAGGTATCGAATGTGGTTGCGGATCCAGATCGTGCAACGGTGGCTAACCGAAATAAGAAGGCGACGACTGGCAGTCACTCGTAGGGGCATCGCGAGGCTCACGAGTCAGAACATCCAAATCACCTCCAATGACAGCTGAATCTAAGACTGAGCCTCTCAATGGTGGGGAGGGCATTGATTCCTTTCCACTTGAGTTGCGGGGTGTTGCTGAACAATTTCCTCCTGTATCGCTTGCAGTTCCTAATCCAACTCCATTGACTTGAGTTCCGCCATGCCCGCCGCAAGTTGCTTCTAAAGAAATTTCTCCTTGAGTGTTGCGGCCGGATTCGATTTCTCCAACATCTCCAGATGCGCGAGAGTCCAAGTGTTGTTCATCAAACTCACCACGCGATCCCCGACCCACTTCGACGAGCACCGGGGCGCCACCCATCTCCTTGTTTGCGACCTACTCCGCATGCTATATTGTAGTCTCCACCCAGGGCGCCAGCGGGTGCGGCACCAACTTGGATGAGCACAATGGAGGCGGCGACACTTGCTCCCCTATGCGCCTCCATCGCGTGGCGCCCATCTCCATGCACAGTCCCGTCCCAGATCTGGAACTGCTCTACGCTCCCCCCCCTATGTCCTCCATTCCATGTAGAGACGAGGAACGAGAGCGAGGCATGGGGAGCGAGTGGTGGGACTGGATCTAGAGGCGGCGGCGGGGACGGGGTGGAGTGGATCAGCAACGCTGCGGAGCGGGAAGGCGAGCGGGCATGGGTGCAAGAGCAACATCGGGAGTGGCATCACAAAGAGTTGTTCCTAATAAAGCCGCCTAATAAATACTCGTGGAATTAGTTGTAGCGACCCGACCCGAATGGATCAAGTCTCTGTGCTTAAGTGTCATCCTTGGATCGGTATGCTGACACACACAGTACTCGAGGATTTATAACAGAGGTAAATCACATGTATAAAGTAACGTAAATACTATTACCTCAATCCAAATAGCGGAAGTAACAAGGTTGTGGATTCCCATCAACACCAACGGCAAAGTTGAGTGTAGGAATCGTAACCCTAACGTATCACTTACTCGTCGTAAGAATCCTGCAACATGAAACGTTGCAGCCTGAAAACGGGTCAGCACATGGAATATGCTGGCAAATTCACACCATAGAGAAATGATGAACAAAGGCTATCACTACATGCATATATGGCTGGTGGAAAAGCTCTATGGTTATAATGTTTTTGCGAAAAGCCAATTTTTCCCTACTGCAAAGGAATAAATTTTATTTAACTATCATGGTGGTTGTGAAACATTGAGATGGTTGACAGCATCTCAATCCCAATTAAGTATCAGTATTAACCCAACAAGATTAATTAAAGTAACATGATGAGATTCACATGAAAATCCAGATACTAGATACTCAAGTTGTCCATAACCGGGGACACGGCTAATCATGATTAGTTTGTACACTCTGCAGAGGTTTGCGCACTTTTCCCCACAAGACTCGATCTCCTCCGTTGGATTTCTCGCACTACTTGGTGTTTGAGAAACGGATGATCGAGACACAGTCTTTCAGAAGCATTTACTCTCTACTCCGGGCAGACCGTTACACCTACAACCCCCCTACATCTGCTAGTCCACCTCTTCAAGAGCTCACACAACTTACTCAACTATGCCAGAGCCCATAATGGCTTGTGGCTGCACACGGAAGTTTCTAGCATGAATAATCTTATGATCCCTTTGAGTCTGGGTGGCGGTCCATAGGATGATCACACGGGTACTCCGGGATATCCAAAAATACAGGCAACACTGGGTTCTCCAGGTGCCTCAATCCACCCAGATGTTTATTTAAGTAGCCACCTTAAGTTGAACCATTAATTAACAATCTCACATCTGTCATGGAAATTCACTCAAACCCAATCCATGTCTACGAGCATAGCATAGCAATATACGCAAACGTAGAAGTAACTCCCAAAGGTTTGATAATAAACAGGGCAATAGGTACTACCTCATCTACTTCCCAAAACCCACATATTAATCAGATCCTAATCATGCAATTGTTTGAGGATTGATCTAATGCAATAAAACTGGGTGGTAAAGAGGTATGATCAAAGTGTGAACTTGCCTGCAATGTTGATGAAGATGATTCGCACTCATAACTCTTGATAGTTCTACTCGTCACACTCCGATCAATCTATCGTAAGCAAGCAATGGTAACCACACATAAGCAATCACTCAAAAGATCAGAAAGAACGAAGAAGATACTTCGGAAAACATCAAAACCAAGCAAATAACTCTTGCAACATAAAACAATTTCTAACAGTACCAAAATTATGTGAATTTGGCCTTATCAGAAAGTTTAGGTCAAGAGCTTTAATTTGCAAAAAGAATCAACTCAAACAAAGCTACGAAACTCAAATTACGATCAAACGAAGTTTGAATTCAAATCTGACCTAATTTAAATTTTAAAATTTTAAAAACATGTTTATCTTGTTTTACGGGAAAGAGGAGATCATAACGAAGAAGTGGGCATTGGTTTCGTTGGATTTGGATAAACGAGTAAAAAGTTGTGACCGTTTGAAGAACAGGGACTAAACTGTAAATAAAATCATCACAGATAGGTCCCTGGCGAAAAACTAAAATAAAAGAAAAATACTAAATAGCGAACGTTCGCTACAGAAACTTACATAAAAAATACTATAGGCATATAATATACCGAAATTTTTAGAAAAAGATTTCCTACAGCATGGGCATTTTTCTAGAATTAAATAAAATCCACACAAATTCAAATAAATCCAAGAGTGCTACTGCTCTACTAAAATCCAACAAAAATCATTTTAAAAATACCAAAATTATTTCAAATTTATTTCTCTCCAATTTTCTATTGTAGGGAATCATGTTACCCTATTTTCCATGTATTTTATTTTTGGAAAAAATAATTTGAATAAAACCCAAATAACTCCAAATTGAAAATAATTTCAAAAGGATTTTAAATTTGATCCTTTTAAACTTCCAACACATATTTCATATGTTTTGAAGAAGTCATTTTATCTTCTCTCATGAAAATCATTGAGTTGCTTGAAGTTTCTGAATTGGAAATATTTTCAAATGATATTCAAATATTTTCAACACCCCTTTTCATTTAAATAAATGGAAGAAGTCATGTCATCTTCTCTCCAGGGTTTTGTGATGAAAATAATTTGAATTCATGGAGATCAGAAAGCAAAGATGAAAGTTTGGGAAAGTCCTTTTATTCCCTCTCATTTAACTTCCAAAAAGTTTCGAATTCACTCACTTTCAAACAATCAATCAAAAAATCAATCAAATCTATCTATTTATTATAACATTCCAAAATTTAGAATTTTGGGATGTTACAAACCTACCACCCTTAAAAGGAATCTCGTCCTCGAGATTCGGAGAGGCTAGCAAGAAATAGGTTAGGTTTGGGGTCTCCTCAAAATCCATCGATCGTCTCCGGGGTTTGGGGTGCTACCACCCTTAGAAACATGGTTACGGTCCCATCAATACTCATATACTCCATCCTTATTCTTGACGGGGCCGGTCTTCTCAAATTCTCGGGAAAATTCCTTCTCTGGGCTCTTCCGGTAGTGGCATAACCTTTTCCTCAATACTTCTGTCCTTTCATCTTGGTAAGGTTCCTCTGTGTCTGGTTCTTCTTAGCTGACGGGTCTGGCGCCAATACTAAACAGCTATCGATATCTCATGGTGGTCATCAATTTATGGTTTCTCCTGCAGGAAATGGGTCTAGGCTTCATTCTCACCGTATATACTACGATTGGCAACAGCTGCCTTGTACAGGGGAAAATTGTCTACCATTCTAAGGTTTAAACATGGTTTTGATCGTCGTCTCTCTACTATAGGCAAGTCACTCAGATTTTCCATCCCACATAGCAAGGCGAATAATAAGAGTAAGTCGGCATGGTGATCAATCCATCCCGCACCCAAATCATTACCTTGTATATGGTTTAGCGAATCTCGCATTCTAACACTCGGTCATCCTCACAAGCATTGCAGAATTTCTCTTGTCGACGAACCAAGTTCGGATAAATCCATGGATTCTGCAAGCCAAACAAACATCTATCGTTCCTTCCCAACCCTCAGGTTTTGCGTAACTCCTATAAGATCGTCCGTCGATAAAATCATAACTTCTTCCAGGGTTTTTCCTCCAGCAAGAATGTGCTTGCTTCTTGGCAGGTCCTGGGGCCTGTGGGTTATGGGCCCACCTCATCACTGGTAAACCTTGAACTCATCATCGGGGAAACTGATCCTTAATCCAACATCCAACTTCCTAGTATTCTTAAATCCATCCAATTGTACTGTCTTCCTTCCTTCTATTGGCACCAAACTAGGACATGTTTACTCAGACTCATCATGGAATTTCCATTGATCCATATTTCCAACATCATACCTCCTTTATATCCAATAGTAATTTATCTCTTCATCCTCGTGTACTTATGAAGTTCATACTCCACTTCGTGGAACATCATTATCCTTTCCAGGGTCAAGCGTCCTTACAGGGGAATATTGGCCATCTCTGCATGGCACTTCTTCAACTGGGAAACATGAAACACATCATGAACTCCTAACAGTCCTTCGGGTGACTCCAGCCACTTCTCCCATACGCTCCAAAACTCGGTATGGTCCTACAAATCTCGGGGCTAACTTTCCCTTAACTCCAAATCGTTTAACTCCTCGCAGAGGGGACACACGAAGACATGCTCCGTCTCCAATTTCATAGACTACCTCCTTGCGTTTTCTTTAGTCTGCATAACTCTTCTGCCTGGACTGAGCTACCTTTAGTCTATCTCGAATCAACTTAACATTCTCTTCTGACTCCTTGATCACATTTGGTCCAAACAACTGACGGTCTCCAACTTCATCCCACATCAACGGTGTCTGGCTCCTTCTCCCATACAAATCTTCAAAAGGGGCCATCTTCAAACTGGCTTGGTAACTGTTGTTGTATGAGAACTCCGCGTAAGGTAGATTATCATCCCTACTAGATCCATAATCTAGCGCACACGCTCTCAACATGTCCTCTAGAATCTGATTGACTCTCTCGGTCTATCCATCTGTCTGCGGATGAAAGGCTATACTGAACTCTAGCCTAGTACCCAAAGTCTAGTGCAGCTAATTCCAAAACTTTGAGGTAAATTGCGTTCCTCTATATCGTACTCCATGCAGACATACGGTCCTGGTCATATATATCTTGGCCAACTTCGCACTTGTATAGGTGGTTTTCACTGGGATAAAGTGAGCCACTTTGGTCAAGCGAATCAATTACTATCCAGATAGGATCATATCCTGTTCGGGTTCTGGGAAATCCGATAATGAAATCCATGCCAAGCTTATCCTACTTCCATTCGGGTATCGGCATAGGCTGTAGTAATCCGGCTGGCTTCTGATACTCTGCCTTTACTCTCGGGCATACATCACCTACAACTACATACTCCGCAATATCCTTCTTCATACCAGTCCACCAGAAACGCTCCTTCAAATCCAAATACATCTTGGTGTTTCCAGGGCGAATCGAGTATGGTGAGTCATGAGCCTCCTGAAGTAGTTACTTCCTGATCTTTGCATTATTGGGAACATATACACGGTCCTCGAACCATAAGGTGTCGTGCTCATCCTTACGAAAATCCTTGGCCTTTCCTTTGCTCATTTTCACTTTTATCTCAGCAATCTCTTTGTCATCCTTCTGAGCTTCACGGATCTTTCCCAACAATGTAGACTGAACTTCCATTGCTGCAACAAAACCCTTGGGAACAATCTCCAACCGAAGTTCCCTGAGATCCTCGGCTCACTCCTTTGGAAATCCTCCGCTTATGAGGGTATTCGTCCTTGTTTTCTTTATGGTTGTGTCCTATTTCTCCACAAAGCTTGTATGCACAAGGTTTCTTCATATCCTTTCCATAAGGCCTCAAATTCTGGGACACATGACGAGATCTTTGCAGAGTCAACTTAAAGTCTTCCCAAGTGGTTACTCTTTGCCATCCATTGATGGTTTGGTACATCCTCTACCAGGTAGTGGCACCTCTTTCAAAGCACTCAAGAGCATGCTGGGTCATATCCTTTACGGCTATAGGGTTATTCTCCATGTGATCCTCCATGTTTTGAATCCATCAATCCGTCTCCAATTGACTTATCAGTCCAGAAAATACAAGCTCATCTTCATCCATCCTCTATTGGGTCCATGGGTTTGCGGTGGGATAAGAGAGATCGAGAGGGATGCACACAATACAAACAAAATTTTTGGAACGACAGATTTTTTATCGTGGCTGTCGGAAAAACATCAAACAAATGACGGCTCACAAACGTCGCATCTAACGTAGGCATATAACAGGGGTTGGGTCTTCTAGAGGTCAAAAATCTTCAAAGTCGCCAAACTCTTGAAATCTTGTTCATGTCTTCGATGGGCTTCTTCCGATCATGCTTGTCCTTCTCAAGTTCTTTTGCCAGACCCTCTCTGTTGACGCGAAGTCTCTCGTGGCGTCCTTTAATAATTGCGTTCCAAACTTCTGGGTCTCAACATCCTTGTCATGAACCATGGTACTACTGTCCTTCAGTTCCTGACGAGTCTTCGTTATCTCGAGGTTTTGCTTTCCCAGCTTGGCTACTTTCAGTTTCTGGGTTCTGAGTTCTTCACGAAACACTTCTTTGTCAAATACAGCTTCCTGCAGGTCCATCCTAAACTTCTTGATGTAATACTCCAGATCCTGGTGATACACCGGTCTAAAGTTAAAACTTCATCTTGCTGATAGGTGCTCCATCAGCCTTCTACCATCCAATCCTTCCATGCATATGCATGCTTAACTCGGCACGGTGACAATAGCATAAGCGGGCGATAACATCATGGATAGCCGTGTTTCTGCTCTTGTCATTTCCATGAGCTATTTCTCCATAGTTGATATCTCCTGCCTTAGGGTTTTCCTTGACAAAACTTTGTTTTCTAATGCTCCACGTTCCAGTCTTTCTCCGATACACCTTGATCTCGGGCATTGACGGCTTCCATAGTCTGCCAACTTCCATAAGGGTAGCCATTCCTAGGTCATAAAAAATCTGGGAATTCTTCAGAGCCTTCAAAATCTCCTAGTCTTCGGAGTCTTCAACCGTTGTAGTTTCCATTACTATAATGCATGGTAAAATCCTCTTCATTCCAAAATGGTCTTAGTTGTCCGATATCTTGTACTTCTTGGAGTGGTCTCATCCGTCGAATCTTCGAGTGGTCCAAAGGGAAAAGGGGTATAGTCTCACTAAAAGGGAATATTTGAATTAACTCAGAAGAGAAGAGAGGTAAAAGATCCTTTTGAAAAGAAAGTTGTAGAGAAAAATCTTCCTATGGGCTTGCCAGTTTCCAGGGTCACGTCCTACAGTCAACATGTGCTCTGATACCATCTTGTAGCGACCTGACCCGAATGGATCAAGTCTCTGTGCTTAAGTGTCATCCCTGGATCGGTATGCTGACACACACAGTACTCGAGGATTTATAACAGAGGTAAATCACATGTATAAAGTAACGTAAATACTATTACCTCAATCCAAATAGCGGAAGTAACAAGGTTGTGGATTCCCATCAACACCAACGGCAAAGTTGAGTGTAGGAATCGTAACCCTAATGTATCACTTACTCGTCGTAAGAATCCTGCAACATGAAACGTTGCAGCCTGAAAACGGGTCAGCACATGGAATATGCTGGCAAATTCACACCATAGAGAAATGATGAACAAAGGCTATCACTACATGCATATATGGCTGGTGGAAAAGCTCTATGGTTATAATGTTTTTGCGAAAAGCCAATTTTTCCCTACTGCAAAGGAATAAATTTTATTTAACTATCATGGTGGTTGTGAAACATTGAGATGGTTGACAGCATCTCAATCCCAATTAAGTATCAGTATTAACCCAACAAGATTAATTAAAGTAACATGATGAGATTCACATGAAAATCCAGATACTAGATACTCAAGTTGTCCATAACCGGGGACACGGCTAATCATGATTAGTTTGTACACTCTGCAGAGGTTTGCGCACTTTTCCCCACAAGACTCGATCTCCTCCGTTGGATTTCTCGCACTACTTGGTGTTTGAGAAACGGATGATCGAGACACAGTCTTTAAGAAGCATTTACTCTCTACTCCGGGCAGACCGTTACACCTACAACCCCCCTACATCTGCTAGTCCACCTCTTCAAGAGCTCACACAACTTACTCAACTATGCCAGAGCCCATAATGGCTTGTGGCTGCACACGGAAGTTTCTAGCATGAATAATCTTATGATCCCTTTGAGTCTGGGTGGCGGTCCATAGGATGATCACACGGGTACTCCGGGATATCCAAAAATACAGGCAACACTGGGTTCTCCAGGTGCCTCGATCCACCCAGATGTTTATTTAAGTAGCCACCTTAAGTTGAACCATTAATTAACAATCTCACATCTGTCATGGAAATTCACTCAAACCCAATCCACGTCTACGAGCATAGCATAGCAATATACGCAAACGTAGAAGTAACTCCCAAAGGTTTGATAATAAACAGGGCAATAGGTACTACCTCATCTACTTCCCAAAACCCACATATTAATCAGATCCTAATCATGCAATTGTTTGAGGATTGATCTAATGCAATAAAACTGGGTGGTAAAGAGGTATGATCAAAGTGTGAACTTGCCTGCAATGTTGATGAAGATGATTCGCACTCATAACTCTTGATAGTTCTACTCGTCACACTCCGATCAATCTATCGTAAGCAAGCAATGGTAACCACACATAAGCAATCACTCAAAAGATCAGAAAGAACGAAGAAGATACTTCGGAAAACATCAAAACCAAGCAAATAACTCTTGCAACATAAAACAATTTCTAACAGTACCAAAATTATGTGAATTTGGCCTTATCAGAAAGTTTAGGTCAAGAGCTTTAATTTGCAAAAAGAATCAACTCAAACAGAGCTACGAAACTCAAATTACGATCAAACGAAGTTTGAATTCAAATCTGACCTAATTTAAATTTTAAAATTTTAAAAACATGTTTATCTTGTTTTACGGAAAGAGGAGATCATAACGAAGAAGTGGGCATTGGTTTCGTTGGATTTGGATAAACGAGTAAAAAGTTGTGACCGTTTGAAGAACATGGACTAAACTATAAATAAAATCATCACAGATAGGTCCCTGACGAAAAACTAAAATAAAAGAAAAATACTAAATAGCGAACGTTCGCTACAGAAACTTACGTGACAAAAACCGTTCACTACAGAGGCTAAACCAGCGAACATCCATTAAATAAAACAAAATGTTTCAGAGAAAAAAAAACACCTCGATCTGGACCGTTGGATCCAGATCGGACGGACGAGGGCAGGTGGCGGTTACCGCGGTGGCTGACGACGTCGGCGGCGAGGAAAACGGCAGCGACGGCGGCTCGTCTCGAACGGGACGGCGGCTCGAGGGCTCGGCGGCGCCGGCGAAGTAGATGGGGAGGAGCGGCTCGGCGAGGCGAGTCCGAAGGGGGTGGTGGCGTCGGGTGTAGGCGGCAGTGGAGCGAGGCGCAACGGCGGCGGATCTCGCCGGAGCTCGCAACTCCGGCGGCGAAGTGCGGCGGCTAGGGAGGAGGAGAGAAAAGGGGTCGGGGTCCCGGGGCCCGGCTTATAAAGGGGAGGGCCGGAGAGGCTTGCGGGAGGGGCAAGGCGAGGCGGGGAGAAGTCCGCGGCGGCTGCGGCGGCGTCGGTGGCGTGCGGGAGCAGGGCCCCCGTCGGGAGGTTGGGGGCGACGACGCGGATGGGCTGGCTGGGTGCTGGGCCGGCCCAGTCGGCGAAGTTTTTTTTTAAACAGCGCAAGGAAAATAAAAAAACCTTAAATAAAAAAATAAAAAAAATACTATAGGCATATAATATACCAAATTTTTTAGAAAAAGATTTCCTACAGCATGGGCATTTTTCTAGAATTAAATAAAATCCACACAAATTCAAATAAATCCAAGAGTGCTACTGCTCTACTAAAATCCAACAAAAATCATTTTAAAAATACCAAAATTAATTCAAATTTATTTCTCTCCAATTTTCTATTGTAGGGAATCATGTTACCCTATTTTCCAGTATTTTATTTTTGGAAAAAAATAATTTGAATAAAACCCAAATAACTCCAAATTGAAAATAATTTCAAAAGGATTTTAAATTTGATCCTTTTAAACTTCCAACACATATTTCATATGTTTTGAAGAAGTCATTTTATCTTCTCTCATGAAAATCATTGAGTTGCTTGAAGTTTCTGAATTGGAAATATTTTCAAATGATATTCAAATATTTTCAACACCCCTTTTCATTTAAATAAATGGAAGAAGTCATGTCATCTTCTCTCCAGGGTTTTGTGATGAAAAGAATTTGAATTCATGGAGATCAGAAAGCAAAGATGAAAGTTTGGGAAAGTCCTTTTATTCCCTCTCATTTAACTTTCAAAAAGTTTCGAATTCACTCACTTTCAAACAATCAATCAAAAAATCAATCAAATCTATCTATTTATTATAACATTCCAAAATTTAGAATTTTGGGATGTTACATTAGTTTTGCAAATTGCAATTTTTTATCATGTGCCGTTTTTGGCACCATTTTAGTCTTCACCCATTATTTTGCGCAAGTGATAAGTGCTACATGTGTGGCATGAAACACTCTGCCTGACATTTTTCACAACTAAAGCTGTCATAGGGAAAAAACCCTTCAAGAAAAACGAAACCTGCTATCTAAAAAGAAAGTTGCCATACTCGTGTTACTAAACTTGCCATCAGAAAACGTTCAGAGTTTGCCATCTGTTCGTGCCACACGTATGACACTTATCGGGTCCTTATTTTGCTTATTATAAGAGGCTTGCTTCTTACCTGTTCTGATCCTGATTAGCATGTAGGCATTTTGAGCAACGATGTAATGTTAGGAGTAGCATAAATAAATATTTTTAGATTTCCAAGGAGCAAACACTCCCCTCATAATTTCTTCGATCGTTTGGAAAATATATTCCTCCGGGTATATAGTGTACTAACCTATTATAGGATTTGGTCGGTTGTACTCCCTCCGTTGATATCTATGGCGTGCTACAGACACGCTTGAATCATTTCCCACTCCCTCTCATGCTTCCGTACTGATTCGGAGATTTCTCTTACGTACATGCTCTTCATTCCCTGTTCTTAGAGGAATGTTCTGCATACAGATTTTTCTTATCATTAATAGTCTCACAGCATCATCAGTCAGGAGAGCTGGAAAAGGAATTCAGTTGGACAACTCCGTGTGTTGGATTGGAACGAACCAGTCTACAAAGCCTACACATAACATAGCCCCCATTTCTCAAACGGGGGGAACGCCCATCAGAATGAAAATCTAGGAAACAAAAATCGCTAATCAGTTCGATCCGGTTAAACCTAAGATTCAGCTCACAGAAGCAAATGCGGCATGTCCACCCGATGAGTTAGCTTTGAGTTGCCCTTGGTCAGTAGGAAGCCTCCTCAGCAACTTGTACAGGCCGAAAACATTCTTGTGCTCCCATTGGTATGGTATGAAGAACGACCGGTATAGTGCCGGCGAAAGCTGTCTGTCTAGAAATGGTAGCGATGCCAATGTCTGGAAGAGTTTGCAAAATAATTATCAGATGCAGAACTCGCATTTAACGCATTGAGATCATTTAGAGTATTGATTTACCTCCCATGTTGACAGGTCGTTTCCACGAGAGGGGTAAGGCCGCCTCAGATCAAGCTCCATCAGTAAGTTGCATGCTCCAATGTCCTTCAACTGCGACCAAAAAAGTGCAAGCGTTACAGAGTATCATCAGAGGAAAAGGTATGTCGTAGAACTTCTAGGAAAGGGGAGTACATATTGCTTGTCGGAGGCCTTGTTCTTGGTATTGAAATAAGATGGAGCAGCAGTGGTGCCTCCCAGGGTTTCGTTGAAGGGAAATGGGAGAAGGCCTCTGAAACCGTCATCTATCCAGCGAACTTCGCTGATATAGGAGGGTACGAAGAATGATGAAGGATAGCGGTGCCACTCACTTCCAACACACAGAATAGATCCTGTGCAGAAACAGGTTAGCTAGTTAGTTCA
The DNA here is from genome assembly GCF_018294505.1 of Triticum aestivum. Lineage (NCBI taxonomy): Eukaryota > Viridiplantae > Streptophyta > Magnoliopsida > Poales > Poaceae > Triticum > Triticum aestivum. Next base: position 115,512,179 of record NC_057802.1, read on the forward strand.
AAGAGCTTTATGCTGTCAACATATCAAGGATAATAAATTTTCACTGAAGAGTGGCAAAAACAAAAATTTCCCTTAAACTAACGTAACGGCTGCATTTGTGGAACTACGTCTACAATAAGGCAGCCCTATAGAATGAGGTTACAGCAAATCGTGGTAATAGATGTAATGATGAAAGCCATTTATTTCTCTGTAGTGTCTAATGCTACAGCTGACATGCCTAGTAGCTGTGTATAATAGGCAGGCAAAGGCAATACTATAAATGTTTATACAAGAGAAACCTGTTCAATGAGCATATAGTTAGGTCCTTACCAGGCCCGGTATCTTCATGATATTCTAGATGCTGATAGATCTGCAGAGGAGCACCGTATCCATTCAACATAGAGAATGTTCGGCTGTGTGAGGTGCACAAAATAAAGCCTAGGATCAAAGGCCGCAGACCCTTCGCTATCTGTCAAATATATCAGAAAATATAAAACCATCACCAGTCCCTAAAACACATAAGTGCGATAAAGGACGCCAAGCTAACCTTCTCAAAAATTGACTGCTCATTTGCATATTTGTCGTGGAAAAAGTAAGGAAAGCTGTCAATAACAGAAGCTGCTGCTACACATATCAATGGATAAATTGGATAGAGAAACCTGCACAAACAGATTGAGGAAAGGGTGTGGTTTTAGTTTCTATAGCTTTCATGCATGGAGTAGCGTTAACCAGCAGGATTAGAAGAATATATAAAAAAAACATCGTTCATATAGTTACTTTTAGACAGCGCAAACAGGGTGTCATTCCTGTAGATCAAAAACAATGACGACAAGAATATACAGAAGACCAGTGGTTCTTCTAAACAATTATATACATACCAGAAAACTCTAATCCAATAGGTTACCAGTAGCAACTAGCAAATAGTCAGCATGGTTTGCATCACATAGGACTAGATTGGTTGGTTTGGCTGACCATGGAATACATAAAATTGGTTTCACATAAGCTGCTTAAAATTAGATTTATTGAATGTTAAGTTATATTAAGGGAGTTCAAATGTAAGAGTACAACTCAACTGTGTTAATGGGTACGCATAAGAAAACCAAACAAATTGACAAATTTGGAAGCTTATAGGTTAACACACAGTCAGCATGGTTTGCATCACACTATTGCATCTGAACTCAGGAAGATCACACTAGATGACTGCTATAGTTGTTACTGCAACAGTCAACAAGCAAACAATTGAACTGAAGGGATGCAGATAACATAAATAAACTGGAAGAAAAGGCACCCCTTGATGAATCAAATAAAGCTATCTAACCATGCAAGTGATACAGGAGTATACACTACATTGATGCAGCTTCTTTTTAGGCTCACCGATATAGACTAACATAAATGAGTATTTCTAGTTGTCACTTAAAGTTGATTTCCTTGTATTACATGTTAAACTGATTGATAAGATTGTTTTACACTTTGATGCTTACCTTTCTTCTTTATGCGCCTGCAAAGACATGAAAGCCAGCCAAATGTAGACAGGAGAGACAACTATCAACAGATCTGGGGCATATTTCTTCCTTGCAGATAGTGCAACCCCCACGAATAGCAGAGCCAAAACAAATGCGAAATTGAAGTTATTGAATGCATTCCTGAAGTAGAATGAAGCCCCCTCTGTTCCGTACAAGTGACTTTCACCACCACCAAGCACATTATATTTTAGAAGATTGAACACGGATGATGTCCATCTACCATAGCTGTAATAATCAGCAACAACCGAAAGGACCTAGCACAAATTTGTGATAATCAGATAAAAATGGACCTTTTCACATCGTAAAATACTGATACTGTAATGGCGTTACTTACAAGAAGGCATAGTGAAGTCAAAAGTCCAGACAGAAACACCCTTTTAAAATGTCCCCTGAGTAATGAGTAAACAGTGACAGGGAGAAACACCAAAATCGAGAAAGGCCAGCCAAGAATTACTCCAGCAGCTGCAACAGAGACTGCACAAGCATATTTCTCTAGAAGGAAGAGTGCCGATGAAAGTGTTACAGCATACATGGAGAACGAACTTGGCAAGAAACCTGCAATAAAAATTAAATAAGATAAAGTCAATGTTCTAGTTTGAATAAACATCTGCAATAGAGCTTCCATATGGACATGGTAATAGAAATTGTAAGATGAGAAACATACTGGTACTAGCAAAGAAGCAGCCACTGGTTAAGCATAGCATTGCAAGGACATAGCAAGCAAGTCTCTTTCCATATCTTCTTGAAAGAGCAACTACCAGAACAGTTTCTGTTATAGTCGATAGAAGTCCAAGAAAGATTCTCACAGCGTAGAACACACGAACCTTTACAAGCACAGCAGAATAGGTCAAATGTGATTAGCACTAGACAAAGATAGTGCAACTATAAGGGAATAATTAGCAGGTCTAACAAACGAGAACAAAATACAGAGTAAAACGCTGCAAACCTTGTGTTCACCGCCAAAGATTGATGAAGCAGGACCAGCTACAAGACCATGAATGAAAAGGTACAAATATGACCTAAGAGCATGGTCGGAACTGCAAAATATACAATTATGGAGAATCAAAATCAAAGTCCTCCTATTGATGTCAATAATACAAAAAAATACAAAAAAAACTTGCAGTTAGATTTATTGTCTAATAATCTCTAGTTTCTGTACAAATACACATGCAGTCCTCTATGTATGTAGGTGTACTCAAGGAAAAATCAGATAATATTGCAGGTCACAGGTGTTAAGCTTCATGCACTAGATATGCCATTACATATCATATATCCATGGAAGAAATATTTCAGCCACAATTGCAGATGCCTTTCCTAATTTGAAATCACTATAATACAATCTTCCGTGTGTATAAGACAAGAATATCAGCAACCTAATGCCCATCAAACTGAGGTTCCAACCCCAATGAATGCAGAGCATTGGAACCTTTGTCTCTAACACAAATGCACCTTCCAAATGGCATATTGGCATTTTAGAATAAGCATTGGCAGTACATGTTAGTGAAGTATCAAAACTTAATTTTAAGCTTAAGAGATGTATGATACTGCCTCCGCCCAATATAAGCGCCGTTGATTTAGTACAACTTTAGTACAGAGTTGTACTAAATCAACGACACTTATTTTGGGACGGCGAGAGTATATGGCAAGGATTGGTAAGTCAATAAATGATGTCATCAAAATACAGTTAAATTAACCATCATTTCTTAATTTCTGAAACAAACAATGGACCATTTCTGTCACTAAACAGATATCTTCTGTGCCGTGATTTCTACATCAAACAGCATCATGATTTCTACATTACTATAAATCAACCTTGAACTAAAGTCATCAAATACAGATAAACTAATGCCGTTTCTACCACGGTATTATGACTTCTCCATCATAACTTCTACCAGACTAAAAATCTCTATTACTTCGAATCAACATTCCACAGATATTAAGAAGGAAGCGATGATTTTTTTTTCCGTAACACTGAAACCATGGAAACAATTCAACAAACCCTGGCCACATTATCACTGGAACAAAACCTAAAATTTTGCATCTTCGACCCTTCAAATAACCAGATAAAACCAAGGCACTAAGCAAGGCATATGCAGCCCGGGTAAGGAAAGTGTAAACACTAATTTGTTTGTCCACTTGAATCCACATTTAGATGCTCGAGCTGCGAACTTGCAAACTTCACTACTTCCACCAAACCTAGAGCACCATATTTCACAAGTGTTCTAGCTTACTAAGAAGCATAGGTGCTAGACGACCCCTTTTGGAACAGTAAACCTTCAAAATAACTGAATGAGCAAATGCATACACCCCCAAATCCCTTCAATAGTTCAATCAAACGATTCCATCAAATCCTCCTAACCATCCCCACTATACGCGAGCATGGTAACCTGCAGCTGCCCCCACACGGTGAAGAAATCGGAGTAAATTATGCCGCACAGTGAAGCGGATCTGTGCATCCCCACCAAAAACCACTAGTGATCACTAGGCAAATCTCCCATTATAGCTCTCTCCTAACCCAAATCAGAGCACAAACCCATACACTCCTAAACCCCTGCCAATCCACTACCACGAATCAAGCAACGAAACGGCCGGTACAGCTAGGGTTTAGACTAGTGGCTGTGAGGTCGGAGAGCGTACCTGTACTCCCAGGTCTGGAAGCCGGAGCGGTAGAGGAGGAAGTGGAGGGGCTCCCAGTAGTTAAACACCTCGTCGCAGTCGTGGATCAGGTTGGAGGACGCGCTCATGTGCCGGAGGAGCCCGAGGGCCAGGAACGGGAGGAACCACCGGATGCCCTCCTCCACCTCCTCGCCGTCGGTGCGCCGCCTCCTCTCCTTGGCCTCCTTGGAGTACCCGTCGTCGGTTAGCGGCGACGCAGCCGTGGACCGGCGCTGGCGCGCCGACGAGATCGACATGGCCGGAGCACGGAGGCGAGGGTTGGCTCACTTGGTTCGTGTGGCGTTCGCTTCAGGGGCGGAGGCAAAGGGTGAGCGGGACTAGAAGCTTCTGGATCTTTTTGCTCCTCTTTCGTCTAGTGAAGAACGAAAAATTACAAATGGGTCCCTGACTGGGTAGCTTTTTGAAATGATTCCTTCTCTTTCATTTTCTCTTTCGGCCCTTCTTTTTAGGCTTTTTCTTTACCGGAAAGAGCATGGGTTGAAACTTAAACCATAAGCAAGAACGATTCCCACTACCCCTTCCGAGTCTGGATGAAAACTTAAGTCGGCAAAAAAAATTTAGGTCCTCGATTTTCTTGACAGTAAATCTAGAGATATACTCCCTTCTAAAAAAATATAAGAGCGTTTAGAATATTAAAATAATGATCTAAACGCTCTTAAATGCTCTTAAATTGATGGCCTAATTCACCGGTCAGAGGGAGTAATTTTTATGTACAACATGTGTCGCTAGTCAAATCGATGACCTAAAACCAGTGAGACCTTGACTTATATTGTCATTCGGAGAGAGTAGTACATTTCAACACATGACCGATGGATTGACGAAGTCACGTCTTGACATCCACTAGTACGCCACATACCACTAGAAGTATATTTATCTTTCTTTTAAATGAAATATGGCTTTATTCATCATGTAATAACAATGTCATTTTCAAACTTTGGCGAGATAAAGTCTGAAAAATCAGAGCCCAAGCAGATTTTGCTAAACAATCAACAACTTGGTTCGCATTGCACAAAGACTTGCCAAAATTCTTCAATAATTGGATACACAGTAGGCGCCGCCATTGAAGTTGTTTTGGGTGGTTGCTGAATCCTTAAAGGCCAAGCTCCTCCCATTTTGTACTCCTCATCCCTCTTTCCTTCAAGGCTATTTTTGTGAGAAAGATCATATGAGTTCTTGAGAGTGATTTAATTGAAGATTTTTGAGAGGAGTTCTACCAATTGAATTTGCTTTGTTTGTTATTGTTGGAGGGTGTGCACCCCTAGATGGTTAAGAGCCTCTTGTTACTCTTCAAGCTTTGTGGGAGAATCAAAAGTTTGTGTTAGAAGGGATTAGAGAGGGATTGGTGGAATTGCTGTTTATTGCTTGAGTCTCGTGGGCAGATATATAGAAGTACAATGACCAACTTGGAGTACAAGACAAGGCAGGAACTCTATCGCGAAGACAATAACAATGGCGCGAACGGCATGGGCGGGCATCTCCCGCCTCCTTAGTGCACCGGTGAACGCAGTCATCGGAGTGACCCTGTCCAGTCGGGTGCGAGCCGCGAACCTCTCGTTGCGTCGACTCCGGCGGCGGCGAGGGGAACGACATCAAGACACACGTCGCATCCGTCACAAGATGGGCGCGACGTGATGTCGAGCGGTGTTGTTGTACCTCCACAACAGCGCCCGCACGATAAGACGCCTGTCGATCAGGCTCAAGATCTTCAGGCGTCGCTTCCGCCACGCCAACTCGCCGTCACCCCCGCAGTTCGGCGACAAGATCGTAACGGCGCTCCTGATGGCTCTGCCATGAGTCGAGCGACATCACGTTCTTCACGTTCCAACATGCCCTCGACAGCGACGGAGGCGATGGCGCGAGCACAGATGCTTCTGGATTTCCCTCCAGTAGCTGACAAAATGGATGAGTGGACAGCCACCATCCGGAGCTTGATTAAGTTTGTCGATGCGAACAGGTCCCAGTTGGCGGAACCCTCGTGGCGCCCACCAACTGCGCTCGTAGCTCAAACTGATGGCCGTGGAGAGGCGGTGCACCCACGGTGCAATCGCCTCCACGGCAGCAATCTCAGCAGCAGCGTCGGCACCCGCAGCAAACCCAACGGAACACACAGCCCGATGACGTGTCGATGGCCTCTTCAGACCCGCAGACGCAGCGAGATCAGCGGCATGTGATGTTGGACAGGCAAGTGGAGGATGCTCGTACCACCATCCAACGACGCCAGGAGGCGCGTCGTCAATCAGACGAGGGCAAGGGTCCAGTCATCGACGAGCCAACGCCCGTTGTGGGCGGGTACTTGCCTTACGAGGTTGGGTGCCCCGCTTTCACACGTGAGCCGCGGCAAGTCCGCTGGCCGTCCATCCGTGCGTTCAATCCCGAAGTACCAGAAAAGTACAACGACAAACTAAACCCGGCAGAATTCTTAGGCATCTACACGATCACCATGCAAGCTGTCGGGGGAAGGGACAAAAAGATTCTAGCTAACTATTTCCCATTGGTGCTCAAGCCCAATGTGAGAGCTTGGCTGATGAATCTGTTGGAGAACTCCATTACTTCGTGGTCAGATTTGTACAACGAGTTCGTTGGTGCCTTTACTCGAGGACAGAAAGGCCCTGGGTTTCCCATCGATTTGCAAGTGATCCCACAAAAGGAAGGAGAAGATCTGCGCAAGTACATCCAGAGTTTCAGTCGTGTACACTGTAGCATCTCGGATGTGCATCCGACAGAGGTCATTGTCATGTTCCACACAAACATAAGCAATCACAAGATGCTGGAAAAGATGCACATACGATTGCCGAAGACCGTCAATGAGCTCTATACGTTGGTGGACAAGTGTGTGTGGGCTGAAGAGGGGAAAAGGCTTCCCGGGGAAGATGTTGCCTCGAAGTCGATTCTGACGACGATGATGCAGCCACCCCGAAGAAGAAAGGTTGAAGGCGCAACAGAAAGCGCAAGGGCAAGTAAGTTATGGCTATGGAAGGATCCGACAACTCCAGCCCCGCCAAGAAAACCAAGACGGAAAGCACCAGCAAGGAAACATCGGCATGCGCTAATTGCCAGGTTGCTGCAGCGGGAGAGAAAGCCGACAAATCCGACGGGCCGTACTGCAAGATTCACCGTACCAAGGGTCACGACCTACAAGAATGCCGTCAAGTCGAACAGCTAGTTGAGAAACAAAAAACTGAGTATGAGAAGCAAGACAAGGAGAAGGCCCAGGACGGTACGGGTGGATCCGACAAGAAGGGTCGCGGTGGCTGAGGTGGACGCCGCGGCAATACTAACCAGAAGAAAGAAAAGCCTGCCAGAGGTAGAGACAAAAAAGAAGAAGTTGAAGAGAGTGAAGAGGAGGATGACGACGAGTCTAGTGAATCAGAATCCCAGAAGGCAACAAAAGCTATGTGCATTGATGGAGGTGCATCTTTGCACTCCTCTCACCGTCAGCTGAAGCAATGGGCACATGAGGTCAATGCAGCGGAGCCGGCGGTGGATGCTCGAAATCCCCTCAAGTGGTCCCACACGCCTATTATTTTTTATGCCGAGGACCACCCTGATCGCACAACTGCGCTCGGGTGTTTGCCGTTGTTGGTATCACCAACAATACGCAACCTCAAAGTCACTGGCTAGAACTTGATCTCCCTTGAGATGTCGGGACCCCGATTCTATGCCACACCGATCTAGCCTATAACACCTCATATCACTTTGCGGCCTCACGCACGGTATTCCCACGGGTGTCGCCTTACCATGGCCCGGGACCGTTTGTGCTTTTTGGCTCACGTATATGATAGTGTCGCTAGCATCCATATGACAGAGAACCCGGGCTGACATGACTAGTCGTGAACCCAAAGTGGCACTAACTTACGGGGACAGGCATACATGAATCAACATCGAGCATGTCGGTCAGCAGCGTGCGAATCCGGGCTGTAGCACTGGGCTAACAGGACTCCGGGAACCCGGGCTGTAGCAGGCTAGGTAGGACTCCAGATGTCACCGCGTGACATTTCCCCGAAGGGACAGACACAGGAACGAAGTGAAACACATGCCAACCAGTCAAGTGTTCCGGAGCAGTAGTGCTGGGCTAGCAGGACTCCGGTGATCCGGGCTGTAGCGGACTACTATGGCTCATGGATGCACAAGACTACATTTCCCCATAAGAGAGGCTACCAAGGATAAACAACTAGGTTGTCGGATCCCACACATACCAAGCATTTCAATCATACACACAATATGCTCGATATGTGCAAATACAACATGGCATCACAACAAGACTCTACGACTCAGAGTATTTATTCATTAGGCTCCGAGGAGCCAAGATATTACAAACATGGGTCTCATGACCCAACATTCAGAGCATACAAGTCAAAACACACGCGGAAGCTTAACATGTCTGAGTACAGACATCTACAAATGAAAAAGGCTGAGAAGCCTGACTATCTACCAGATCCTGCCGAGGGCACAAGATTGTAGCTGAGGTAACAAGCTAAACGTCGAAGTCCATGCGGAACTACTAGCGAGACTGAAGTCTCCGCTGCAAAAACATAAATAAAGCAACATGAGTACAAAGGTACTCAGCAAGACTTACATCAGATCCTATCATACATGCACTAGTATCAAGGAGGCAATGTGGGGTTCAGTTGCAGCAAGCCAGCTTTGACTCAGTGGCTAACCTATTCTACGACTACGAGTAACTTCTTTGAGGTAAGAAAGCGCACACGAGTCCACTAATCACCACCTCAATACACCACTATGGATTCATTCCCGTCTCACTACGAGAAGCCATCCATAGCACTCACACTTATCTTGAGCATTTTAGAGTATCCACTTCAAGTTGTCTATGTACCACGTAAGCATCCAAGAAGTCCATAACCGCGGACCCGGCTATTCGAATAGATCATGTTAACCCTGCAGGGGTGTACTTCTTCACACATGCTCTCGCCACTTACCGCCATGTACACGTCATGTATCTCGGCAACCTTCAAGCGGAAGCCTGGCAGGGAGTCGACCACGACCTAACTAGCCACACAAGACTCTAGTCCAGGTTTATCGCCTATTAGGGTTCCATCCGCAAGGAGATCCGGCCGGGGTGTCGCTCACGACCCCAAACGATGTGTGCAGGGTTCCCAAGCCCACCTCGCTGGATGGATCTACGCTTGGTACACCATGCCACTTGTGCCTAGTCTGCCCCAAGCCCACCTGGCCGGGTGCCACTTGGTAGACTACTAACACTACCTACAAACACCAGAAACTAATTGCAACTCCTGGACAGAGATCAAGTTGGTTAATAAGTCGAGAGGGGTCGAGTTATCGGAACCCAATGTGTGGTAGTAGCTAGTCATTGGACAACATACACAGAACTCAGTGCTTTAGGACGGTTCCAGTGAGACAACCCACCATGTACTCCTACATGGCCTCTCACCGCTACCTTTACCAAATCGTGTTCATACACTTAACTCTCAGCACCAGAACATATCGTAACACTCCAATTCATTCCCAATGAATCAGACCTGACACAACTCTAAGCAATAGCAGGCATGGCATGGTAGGAACACAACATGGCTCAATCAACTCCTACACATGCTAGTGGGTTTCAACTATTTACTGTGGCAATGACAGGTCATGCAGAGGAATGGGTTCAACTACCACAGCATAAAGTAGCAGTTGAATCGTTGTTGTCCTAATGCAATAAAAGAGAGCAGGAGTGAGAGTAGGATTGTATCGGAATGAACAAGGGGGGGGGGGGGTTTCTTGCCTAGTAGATCAACAGAGGAGGCACTGCTTCACAGGCAGGTACTCTTGAGCACTCTTCGGAGCAGGACCTATTGAGAAGGAACGGTGTCGACAATCAATACACAAGCATATGCAACAATATGATGCATGATCATGGCATGTAGATATGATGCTGTTTGAGTTAATGCAACTAGCATTCAACTTGGAAGAGGTCCATTTGAACCAAAGGTTCAAATGTAATTCTAAGTTAAGTCCCTTTAAATGCCATAAGTGTGTTTTCATATATACAGCATGTATAGGTTGGTTTTTCATGCATGAAATTTTTACAGATGGATAGATTGAATTTTTCTGATAATTTTTCATATATAACTTATTTCAATCTGAGTTACGGTTGAATTTCTATGGATTTTAGAAGTTTTGGCTATTTTCTAGAATTTCCTGATTTAATTTAAATCCAGAAAATAAATAACTGCATCAGCACTGCGTCATGCTTGCGTCAGCAAGTCAACAGCGCTGACTGGGTCAAACCTGATGTGTGGGGTCCACACGTCAGTGACACAGTGTTAACAGGGGGGGTTTACTAATCTAATTAAAAGATTAGGGCGCACTGGGCCCACATGTCAGTGTCAGGGGGATTAATCAGGCGGTGATTAGCGCTAAGCTAATCACCTGCCAGGACGGACCCACATGGCAGGGCTCAGGCGACGAGGCTCATTGCCGGCGACCACTGGCCATGGCGGAGTCCCCGCTGGAAGCCACGGGAGCGACGGCTGGGGGCACCAGGAGGTTGCCCGCGCTCCCGCGCATCCAGGGGAGCCAGCGAGAGGCTGCGTGGGCGGTGGAGCTCGCCGGAGCGGAGCTCGCGGCGGCGGCCGGAGTTCGGCCTCGGGCGGGATCGTGGCTGCAGCTTGCAAAAGACAAAGGGGAGAGGGGGATTCGAGGTGGGAGCTCACGGGGAGTCCAGCAGAGGCAACGGCGGCTCGGGGGAGGCTCTGCAGGCGACGGACAGGCGGTGGAGATCCACGGCGGCCGGAGTTGAAGATGACGGCGGAGGCGGCGATACGGTGCGTCCCCAGTTGCCTGGCTCGTCGAGGACGTAGAAGACGTCGTGGCGGAGCTCTCGGGCGCGGAGAGAGGTCGAGGGGGAGGCGGTGGCTGCGGCAGCAGCGAGCGGCGGCGACGGTGGCGTTCGGCCGTGCGCGAGAGAGAGCGAGGGGAAGAGGAAATGGGCACGGGAGAGAGCGAGAGAGGTGCGGGGCGGCGCGTGGCGTCGCGCGGGGCATCCAGGCGACGAGGGGGAGGACAGGCAGGCAGGTGGCGTGGCGGCATGGCCGTGCGCGCGCGCCGACCACACGCCTGGCCGACTGGCGCCAGGAGGACGACGGTGCTGGCGGGCTGGTCCAGCTGGGCCGCACAGAGCTGGGCCAGCGCAGGAGCTGGGCCGCAGGTAAGCACATGTAGGTTTTTTCCATTTCTGTTTCTTTTCTATTTTTCTGACATTTGTTTGGTTTAATAAAAATAATAAACCATTTTATTTTCTTATGCCAATTTTTGTAGGGGCTAGTGGTATTATTCCAGAGCTCCTCAACAAATGGCATAATTTTTGGACAATATTATATATATATATAACAATATATATCCAAAGCAAATAATTACTGCATTAATTCCAAATGCCCAAAATAAATATTTATGAGCTCCTAAAAATATTGGTTTGATTTTTATCTCTGTCCAATATTTTCAGAGAGCAACATGAACATTTTCTTGGACCTTTTTGGAGCAATTTTTATCTGGGTCATTTCCAGAAATGATTACGAGGGTTTCACAAATCCCCACTTCAAATTTAAATGGAATTTAAACATGATGCACACATGACTAGCTAGTCTAGGTCATACCAGAACTAGGAATGTGACAACTCGCCCCCACTTGAAAGAATCTCGTCCCGAGATTCAGGGGTGGATGGAAAGTAGGTGGGGTACTCCAGTCGAAGATGATCTTCTCGCTCCCAAGTAGCTTCGCTCTCGGAATGATGAGACCACTGAACCTTGAGAAACTTGGTGTTCTGACGTCGGGTGACACGCTCTGCTTGATCAAGAATGCGAATAGGGTACTCTCGATATGTGAGGTTATCTTGGAGATCAAGCGTTTCGTGGTCCACTCCGCGGATGGGATCCGAGAAGCAACGCCTAAGTTGAGAGACGTGGAAGACATCATGGACTCGAGAAAGATGTGGGGGTAGTTCCAACTGATAGGAAACCTCTCCTCGTTTAGCGAGAATGAGGAAGGGACCAATATAACGAGGAGCCAACTTGCCCTTGATACCGAATCGATGGGTACCCTTTAGAGGAGTAACCCGAAGGTAAGCCTTGTCGCCAACTTCATAAGCCACTCCCTTATGACGACGGTCATACTGGCTCTTTTGACGAGACTGGGCTGTTTTCAAATTCTCACGAATGATGCAGACTTGCTCTTCTGCTTCCTGGATCATGTCCGGTCCAAAGAATTGTCTTTCACTGGTTTCTGACCAGTTCAAAGGTGTTCGACATCTTCGTCCATACAGAATCTCGAAAGGAGCTTTCTTAAGACTGGATTGATAGGTATTGTTATAAGCAAACTCGACAAAAGGTAGGCATTTCTCCCAATCCATACCGAATGAGATAACGCAAGCTCTAAGCATGTCTTCGAGAATTTGGTTGACCCTTTCCACCTGACCACTTGATTGAGGGTGGAAAGCGGCACTGAAGGAAAGATGGGTGCCCATGGCAGTTTGGAAACTCTCCCAGAAATGAGAAGTGAAGAGACTACCACGGTCTGAATTGATCTCTAGTGGAACACCATGAAGTGACACTATTCGAGAAATATATAAGTCAGCAAGCTGACTAGCAGTGATACTCTCTCGAACAGGTAGGAAGTGAGCCACTTTGGAAAGACGATCAATGACTACGAAGATAGCGTTATTCCCTTTCTTGGTCCTGGGAAAGCCGGTGATGAAGTCCATACCAACTTTATCCCATTTCCACTCAGGAATGGCTAAAGGTTGAAGGGTGCCAGCAGGCCTTTGATGCTCTGCCTTAACGCGACGACAAACGTCACAGTTAGCTATGAACTCAGCAATTTCTCTCTTCATCCTAGTCCACCAGAACCTCTGGCGTAGGTCCTGATACATCTTAGTACTACCGGGATGAATCGTGAGAGGGCATTCATGCACCTCCTTAAGGATCAATTGCCGAAGATGTTGCTTCTTGGGAACCACCAGACGGTTCTCGAAGAGAACAACACCTCGATCATCTATAGAGAAACTACCAGCAATACCCTTGGCAATGTTTCTCTTGATCCGGGTAATCCCCGTATCATGCTTCTGGGCTTCTATGATATGATCCACAAGAGTAGGCTTCGCCACCAAGGTAGAAAGGAATCCTTGAGGAGCAATGTGAAGGTTAAGCTTACAGAATTCCTCATGGAGAAGTGGTTGGCCCTGCTGCAACATAAGATTGTTGCAATAGGACTTATGACTTAGCGCATCAGCCATGACATTGCCCTTGCCTGGGGTGTAGGTAATCCCTAAGTCGTAATCTGAGATCAACTCCAACCAACGTCTTTGCCTAAGGTTCAAATCTGGTTGGGTGAAAATATACTTGAGACTCTGGTGATCGGTGTAAATCTCACAACGTTTACCAAGAAGGTAATGTCGCCATGTCTTAAGAGCATAGACTACGGCTGCGAGCTCTAGATCATGTGTAGGATAATTCTCCTCATGTGGATGCAACTGTCGAGATGCATAGGCAATCACATGACGATCCTGCATAAGAATGCAACCTAGTCCCTGTCGTGAGGCGTCGCAGTAGATAACAAAGTCCTTCGTGAAATCCGGTGGCACCAGTATGGGAGCAGAAGTCAGGCGTCTTTTCAGTTCCTGAAAACTGTACTCACACTGTGGGGACCACTCAAACTTTTTATCTTTCTTGAGAAGTTCCGTGAGAGGTTTGGCCACTTTGGAAAATTTCTCAACAAAGCGACGACAATAACTGGCTAGACCAAGGAAACTCCTAACTTGCTTAACCGTTTCAGGTGGAGTCCAATCAAGAACGGCCTGAACTCGCTCGGGATTGACAGCAATGCCCTTACCAGAGATCACGTGGCCCAGATAGGTCACTTCTGGCAACCAAAATTCGCACTTGGAGAACTTGGCATAAAGGCGGTGCTCTCTGAGTTTTTCTAGCACAAGTCTAAGATGTTCGGCATGCTCTTCCTCGTTCTTCGAGTAGATAAGGATATCATCGAGGTAAACCACGACGAACTTGTCTAAGTACTCCATGAAGATCGAGTTCATCAAGCGGGAGAAGGTAGCTGGAGCATTGGTTAGACCAAAGGACATGACGGTGTACTCGTACTGGCCATAACGAGTGACAAAATCCGTCTTAGGAATGTCCCCATTTCTAATCTTGATTTGGTGGTAGCCTAACCTCAAATCCATCTTGGAAAAGACTAAGGATCCAGCGAGCTGATCATGCAGGTCGTTGATCCTGGGGAGCGGATACTTGTTCTTTATCGTGACCAAATTAACGGGACGATAATCTACAACCATCCGGTCCGTACCATCCTTCTTCTTGACGAAGAAACGGGGCAAGCCCAAGGAGAAGAACTAGGACGGATGAAACCCTTTTGCAAGGATTCATCGAGTTGTTTCTTAAGCTCGGCTAGCTCTAAGGGTGCCATCTTGTAAGGTCTCCTAGAAATTGGGGCGGTTCCTGGGATAAGATCTATGACAAACTCTACATCCCTGTCAGGTGGAATACCTGGCAGTTCTTCTGGAAAGACATCTGGAAAGTCACGGACTACCGGGATATCCTCAAAGTCTGGAAGAGGGCTGGCATTAAGAGAATAAAGCTGACGCTTTGCAATTCTGGTGGAGACAGTGACTATCTTGCCAGATGGGTGTGTGAGCTGAACAGACCGGGTGTAACAATCAATCTTGGCATAATGAGCTTTCATCCAGTCCATACCCAAGATGATGTTAATATCTGAAGACTTGAGAGATATCAAGGAAGCTAGGAATACAAGTCTGTCAACATGTATTTCATTGCCATAACTTATCCTAGAAGTTTGCCATTTGGATCCAGGAGTTTGAATGAGTAGTGGGAAGGGCATATCAGAAAATGACATGTCGTGCAAGCGGGCATAACTTTCGGAAATGAAGGAATGAGATGCCCTAGTATCAAATAGAACCGAAGCTGGATGACAGTTTACAAGGAGTGTACCAAGAACAACATCTGGATCATCCTGAGCGTCTTTAGCTGAGACGTGATGCACACATCCACATTCAGTGGGAGCTGACTTGGTACTGATCATCTTGCGTGATGGCTTACCACGGCCAACAGACTTGTCGGGCTGGGGTGGAGCAACACGGGTCTGAGTGCAAATATGGGCGGTGTGGCCTGGCTCTCCGCACTTGTAACAAATCTTGGAGGTAGGACGTGGACCCGTGTTGGCAGGCGGTCCACCAATAGGCCTGGGTGGAGCATACGGCTGAACTGGGTGAGGCGCCACATAAGATGGCCTCGGTGTATAACCGGGTGGAAGAGCAGAGTTCGGAATCCAAATCCGGCGCTGCTGAGAACTAGAACCGGAGGAAGAACCCAAATCACGGGTGTGCTTACGAGACTCCTCGTAGGTGAGATGAGCTGTCTCCGCATTAATGGCCTTGTTCACAAGAGCCTGGAATGTATTGCAATGGTGCAGGTGGAGATCTCAACGCAACTTGGGGTTGAGACCCTTCCGGAACCTAGCCTGCTTCTTAGCGTCCGTGGACACTTCTTCTGTAGCATAGCGGGCGAGGTTCTCAAACTCTCTACTGTAAGCATCAACAGCCATCTTACCCTGGGTAAAACTACAGAACTCTTCTCTCTTGCGGTCAATGAGAGCCTGAGGAATGTGATGCTCGCGAAAAGCCTCAGTGAAATCCCTCCAGGTCGGTATCTGGCCAGCTGGAAGCATAGCCTCATAGTTCTGCCACCAAAGACTAGCAGGACCTTCCAGGTGATATGCAGCATAAGTGACCTTGTCACCTTTAGCTACGTTCACAGAACACAGCTTGTGTGTGATACTACGGAGCCAGTCATCTGCATCGAGTGGTTCAATGGAATGATGGAAGGTAGGTGGTTTCAAACCAATGAAATCATAGATGGTCGCTGACTCTTTGCACTAAGCTGCGGTGTTCTCCTCGATACGTGCTAACAAGCGGTTAGACTCATGCTTGTTCCTCTCCATCTCTAACATAAACTCTGCCAACGAAGGCTGGTCGGGAGGATCCTCCTCATCCCTATCACCTCCGTGGTTCAGGCAACGAGCAACAGAACTTCGGTTAACTGACGACATCCTAAGAAGCGGAACCAAGGGCGAGGTCAACAACAACTATAGGATGCAACATGTAGCACAAGGAAATTTAGTATCTCTCAAACTCCTAGGACAAATCCGGCAGCATAACGGCAGTAAAATGCTCAAAATGAGAAATTCTGCAAAAGGCGGGGTAGCACCATACTCAACATCGTCACTCAAGGTTCTGAGATATTACTAAACAGGCTACACCGGAGGTACTCGAACTGGGATATGACTCTGATCAACCAATCCTAAGAGACTACGGAGTAGTAACACGTGATCCTGATAGACGGAAGAGAAAGCCTAGTTCCTTAACCCCGTAGGAAAGATAGGATGACTCAGATCAGAAGGCATGAGGTAAAAGGAGTAAAAAGAGCCTTACGTTCCCTTCCACAATCAATTCCCTTATATAACTAAAGAATTTCTAGACTCAACTTCGACCAGGTTGTCTTGGAAATCCTACAGGCAGTCAGGCTCTGATACCAAAGCTGTCAGGACCCCGATTATATGCCACACCGATCTATCCTGTAACACCTCATATCACTTTGCGGCCTCACGCACGGTATTCCCACGGGTGTCGCCTTACCATGGCCCGGGACCGTTTGCGCCTTTTGGCTCACGTATATGATAGTGTCGCTAGCATCCATATGACAGAGAACCCGGGCCGACATGACTAGTTGTGAACCCAAAGTGGCACTAACTTACGGGGACAGGCATACATGAATCAACATCGAGCATGTCGGTCAGCAGCGTGCGAATCCGGGCTGTAGCACTGGGCTAACAGGACTCTGGGAACCCGGGCTGTAGCAGGCTAGGCAGGACTCCGGATGTCACCGCATGACATTTCCCCGAAGGGACAGACACAGGAACGAAGTGAAACACATGCCGGCCAGTCAAGTGTTCCGGAGCAGTAGTGCTGGGCTAGCAGGACTCCGGTGATCCGGGCTGTAGCGGACTACTATGGCTCATGGATGCACAAGACTACATTTCCCCATAAGAGAGGCTACCAAGGATAAACAACTAGGTTGTCGGATCCCACACATACCAAGCATTTCAATCATACACACAATATGCTCGATATGTGCAAATACAACATGGCATCACAACAAGACTCTACGACTCAGAGTATATATTCATTAGGCTCTGAGGAGCCAAGATATTACAAACATGGGTCTCATGACCCAACATTCAGAGCATACAAGTCAAAACACACGCGGAAGCTTAACATGTCTGAGTACAGACATCTACAAATGAAAAAGGCTGAGAAGCCTGACTATCTACCAGATCCTGCCGAGGGCACAAGATCGTAGCTGAGGTAACAAGCTAAACGTCGAAGTCCATGCGGAACTACTAGCGAGACTGAAGTCTCTGCTGCAAAAACATAAATAAAGCAACATGAGTACAAAGGTACTCAGCAAGACTTACATCAGATCCTATCATACATGCACTAGTATCAAGGAGGCAATGTGGGGTTCAGTTGCAGCAAGCCAGCTTTGACTCAGTGGCTAACCTATTCTACGACTACGAGTAACTTCTTTGAGGTAAGAAAGCGCACACGAGTCCACTAATCACCACCTCAATACACCACTATGGATTCATTCCCGTCTCACTACGAGAAGCCATCCATAGCACTCACACTTATCTTGAGCATTTTAGAGTATCCACTTCAAGTTGTCTATGTACCATGTAAGCATCCAAGAAGTCCATAACCGCGGACCCGGCTATTCGAATAGATCATGTTAACCCTGCAGGGGTGTACTTCTTCACACACGCTCTCGCCACTTACCGCCATGTACACGTCATGTATCTCGGCAACCTTCAAGCGGAAGCCTGGCGAGGGAGTCGGCCACGACCTAACTAGCCACACAAGACTCTAGTCCAGGTTTATCGCCTATTCGGGTTCCATCCGCAAGGAGATCCAGCCGGGGTGTCGCTCACGGCCCCAAACGATGTGTGCAGGGTTCCCAAGCCCACCTCGCCGGATGGATCTACGCTTGGTACACCGTGCCACTTGTGCCTAGTCTGTCCCAAGCCCACCTGGCCGGGTGCCACTTGGTAGACTACTAACACTACCTACAAACACCAGAAACTAATTGCAACTCCTGGACAGAGATCAAGTTGGTTAATAAGTCGAGAGGGGTCGAGTTACCAGAACCCAATGTGTGGTAGTAGCTAGTCATTGGACAACATACACAGAACTCAGTGCTTAAGGACGGTTCCAGTGAGAAAACCCAACATGTACTCCTACATGGCCTCTCACCGCTACCTTTACCAAATCGTGTTCATACACTTAACTCTCAGCACCAGAACATATCGTAACACTCCAATTCATTCCCAATGAATCAGACCTGACACAACTCTAAGCAATAGCAGGCATGGCATGGTAGGAACACAACATGGCTCAATCAACTCCTACACATGCTAATGGGTTTCAACTATTTACTGTGGCAATGGCAGGTCATGCAGAGGAATGGGTTCAACTACCGCAGCATAAAGTAGCAGTTGAATCGTTGTTGTCCTAATGCAATAAAAGAGAGCAGGAGCGAGAGTAGGATTGTATCGGAATGAACAAGGGGGGAGGTTTGCTTGCCTGGTAGATCAACAGAGGAGGCACTGCTTCACAGGCAGGTACTCTCGAGCACTCTTCGGAGCAGGACCTATTGAGAATGAACGGTGTCGACAATCAATACACAAGCATATGCAAAAATATGATGCATGATCATGGCATGTACATGTGATGCTGTTTGAGTTAATGCAACTAGCATTCAACTTGGAAGAGGTCCATTTGAACCAAAGGTTCAAATGCAATTCTAAGTTAAGTTCCTTTAAATGCCATAAGTGTGCTTTCGTATATACAGCATGTATAGGTTGGTTTGTCATGCATGAAAATGGTACAGATGGATAGATTGAATTTTTCTGATAATTTTTCATATATAACTTATTTCAATCTGAGTTACGGTTGAATTTCTATGAATTTTAGAAGTTTTGGCTATTTTCTGGAATTTCCTGATTTAATTTAAATCCAAAAAATAACAGCAAGTCAACAACGTTGACTGGGTCAAACCTGACGTGTGGGGTCCACACGTCAGTGACACAGTGTTAAACAGGGGGGTTTACTAATCTAATTAAAAGATTAGGGCGCACTAGGCCCACATGCTAGTGTCAGGGGGATTAATCAGGCGGTGATTAGCGCTAAGCTAATCACCTACCAGGTCGGACCCATGTGGCAGGGCTCAGGCGACGGGGCTCGTCGCCGGCGACCGCTGGCCACGGCGGATTCCCCGCTGGAAGCCACGGGAGCGCGGCTGGGGGCACCAGGAGGTTGCCCGCGCTCCCGCGCATCCAGGGGAGCCAGCGAGAGGCTGTGGGGGCGGCGGAGCTCGCCGGAGCGGAGCTCGCGGCGGCGGCCGGAGTTCAGCCTCGGGCGGGATCGTGGCTGCAGCTTGCAAAAGACAAAGGGGAGAGGGGGATTCGAGGTGGGAGCTCACGGGGAGTCCAGCAGAGGCAACGGCGGTTCGGGGGAGGCTCTGCAGGCGACGGACGGCGGTGGAGATCCACGGCGGCCGGAGTTGAAGATGACGGCGGAGGCGGCGATACGGTGCGTCCCCAGTTGCCTGGCTCGTCGAGGACGTAGAAGACGTCGTGGCGGAGCTCTCGGGCGCGGAGAGAGGTCGAGGGGGAGGCGGTGGCTGCGGCAGCAGCGAGCGGCGGCGACGGTGGCGTTCGGCCGTGCGCGAGAGAGAGCGAGGGGAAGAGGAAATGGGCACGGGAGAGAGTGAGAGAGGTGCGGGGCGGCGCGTGGCGTCGCGCGGGGCATCCATGCGACGAGGGGGAGGACAGACAGGCAGGTGGCGTGGCGGCACGGCCGTGCGCGCGCACCGGCCACACGCGTGGCCAACTGGCGCCAGGAGGACGACGGCGCTAGCGGGCTGGTCCAGCTGGGTCGCACAGAGCTGGGCCAGCACGGGAGCTGGGCCGCAGGTAAGCACAGGTAGGTTTTTTCCATTTTTGTTTCTTTTCTATTTTTCTGACATTTGTTTGGTTTAATAAAAATAATAAACCATTTTATTTTCTTATGCCAATTTTTGTAGGGTCTAGTGGTATTATTCCAGAGCTCCTCAACAAATGGCATAATTTTTGGACAATATTTTGTATATATAACGATATATATCCAAAGCAAATAATTACTGCATTAATTCCAAATGACCAAAATAAATATTTATGAGCTCCTAAAAATATTGGTTTGATTTTTATCTCTGTCCAATATTTTCAGAGACCAACATGAACATTTTCTTGGACCTTTTTGGAGCAATTTTTATCTAGGTCATTTCCAGAAATGATTCTGAGGGTTTCACAAATCCCCACTTCAAATTTAAATGGAATTTAAACATGATGCACACATGACTAGCTAGTCTAGGTCATACCAGAACTAGGGATGTGACATGAGATGATCGAGAGGCTTCAGATTCCTGAAGGAGAGCTCAAGAAGATTGCGACGTTCCAAGGAATCAATCCGGGAAGGAGCCAACTGATACGTCTCCATTGTATCTACTTTTCCAAACTCCTTTGCCCTTCTTTTGGACTCTAATTTGCATGTTTTGAATGGAACTAACCCGGACTGACGCTGTTTTCAGCAGAATTGCCATGGTGTTGTTTTTGTGCAGACATAAAATTTCTCAGATTGACCTAAAAATTTACGGAGAATTTTTTGGAATATATAAAAAATACTTGTGGAAAAAGATACCAGAGGGGGCCCACCCAGGAGCCACAATCTCAGGGGGCGCACCCACCTCCTAGGGCACGGCTAGCAAGCTTGTGGGCCCCTTGGACCTCCGGCAACCCTAAATCCAACTCCATATATACCTATTCGCCAAGAAAAATTCACAGAGAAGGGTTCATCACGTTTCATGATACAAAGCCACTGCCACCTCCTGTTCTTCATCGGGAGGGCTGATCTGGAGTCCGTTTGGGGCTCCGGAGGGTGGAAATCGATGTTGTCATCATCAACAACCTTCCTCCATCACCAATTTCATGATGCTCATCGTCGGGAGTGAGTAATTCCTTCGTAGCCTTGCCAGAGGGTGATGGGTTGGATGAGATTTATCGTGTAATCGAGTTAGTTTTGTTAGGGCTTGATCCCTGGTATCCACTGTGTTCCGAGATTGATGTTGCTATGACTTTGCTATGCTTAATGCTTGTCACTAGGGCCCGAGTGCCATGATTTCAGATCCGAACCTATTATGAATTCATGAATATATGTGTGTTCTTGATCCTATCTTACAAGTTATATGCACCTATTACGAGTTATGATCTGCATACCCCAAGGTGAGAATAATTGGGATTCTTACCGGTGATTACCGTAGTTTGAGGAGTTCATGTATTCACTAAGTGCTAATGCTTTGTTCCGGTTCTCTATTAAAAGGAGGCATTAATATCCCTTAGTTTCCGTATGGACCCCGCTGCCACGGGAGGGTAGGACAAAAGATTTCATGCAAGTTCTTTTCCATAAGCACGTGTGACTATATACGGAATACATGCCTACATTACATTGATGAATTGGAGCTAGTTCTATGTCGCCCTAGGTTATGACTGCTACATGATGAATATTATCCAACACAATTATCCATCGCTGATCCAATGCCTACGAGCTTTTCACATATTGATCTTTGCTAAGTTACTTTCGTTGCTGCTACTGTTACAATCACTACAAAACTGCTACCGTTACTATTACTATCATACTACTTTGCTACTAAATACTTTGCCACAGGTATTAAGTCTTGAAAGTGAGATTGAATTGACAACTCAACTGCTAATACTTGCGAATATTCTTTGGCTCCCCTTGTGTCGAATCAATAAATTTGGGTTGAATACTCTACCCTCGAAAACTGTTGCGATCCCCTATACTTGTGCGTTATCAAGACCTTTTTCTGGCGCGTTGCCGGGGAGCATACCTATATTTGAAGAGTCACTTGGGATTTATATCTGTTGATCACTATGAAGAATCTGAAAGATACCAGAACCAAGATCGTTCCCTCTAAGACGAGGGGAGGTAAGGAACTACCATCTAGCTCTGCACTTGATTCACCTTCTGTTTTGAGTAAGCTTGCGACACTTATGGTGTCGCTAGGACTACGTCGGTATTTCCCCCAAGAGGAGAGGATGATGTAGCACAGCAATGGTAGGTATTTCCCTCAGTTATGAAACCAGGGTATCGAACCAATAGGATAACCAAGCAATCACAATGTAAGCAACACCTGCACACAAATAACAACACCTCGCAACCCGACGTGTTAAAGGGGTTGTCAATCCCTTTCGGGGTACGGCGCCTCAAGATAGGCAAACGGACGGGAGAAAATTGTATTGGATTGAAATAATAGATCGCAAATAAAATAAAGTGCGGCAAGGTATTTTTGTATTTTTTAGTTTAATAGATATGAATAAAAATGCAAAGGAAAAGTAGATCGCAAAGCAAATATATGAGAAAGAAGACCCGGGGGCCGTAGGTTTACTAGTGGCTTCTCTCGAGAAAAATAGCAAACGGTGGGTAGACAAATTACTGTTGGGCAATTGATAGAACTTCAAATAATCATGACGATATCCAGGCAATGATCATTACATAGGCATCACGTCCAAGATTAGTAGACCGACTCCTGCCTGCATCTACTACTATTACTCCACACATCGACCGCTATCCAGCATGCATCTAGTGTATTAAGTTCATGGAAAAACAGAGTAATGCAATAAGAACGATGACATGATGTAGACAAGATCCGTTTATCTATATGGCGGTAGATATAGATCTCATCTTTTTATTCTTAGTAGCAACGATACATACGTGTCGGTTTCCTTTCTGTCACTGGGATCAAGCACCGTAAGATCGAACCCACTACCGGGCACCTCTTCCCATTGCAAGATAAATAGATCAAGTTGGTCAAACAAAACCCAAATATCGGAGAAGAAATACGAGGCTATAAGAGATCAAAGAAACTCAAATAACTTTCATGGATATAAAAAGATATAACTGATCATAAACTCGAAGTTCATCAGATCCCAACGAACACACTGCAAAAGGACTTACATCATATGGATCTCCAAGAGACCATTGTATTGAGAATCAAAAGAGAGAGAGGAAGCCATCTAGCTACTAACTACGGACCCGTAGGTCTACAAAGAACTACTCACGCATCATCGGAGAGGCACCAATGGAAGTGGTGAACCCCTCTGTGATGGTGTCTAGATTGGATCTGGTGGTTGTGGACTCTGCGACGGCTGGATGAATATTTCGTCAACTCCCCTAGGGTTCTGGTATTTTTGGGGTATTTATAGAGCAAAGAGGTGGTCCGGGGCGCACCCGAGGTGGGGGTTGTGCCCACCTCGGGACTCCCCCCAGGTGCAACTAGGGCCCATCTTCTTCCTTCTGGCCCATAAAAAATCTCCGTAAAGTTTCGGGGCATTTGGACTCCGTTTGATATTGATTTCCTGCGATGTAAAAAACATAGAAAAAATAGCAACTGACACTTGGCACTATGTCAATAGGTTAGTACCAAAAAATGATATAAAATGACTATAAAATGATTATAAAACATCCAAGATTGATAATAAAACAGCATGGAATGATCAAAAATTATAGATACGTTGCAGACGTATCAGACACCACCTGCTATTAATCATGATATGTCGCAAGTAGTCGATGATGCTACTTCTGCTATGAATGATGTTTATGATGATGCTAGTACTCTGCTTGATAAGACTATGCCACTGGGTGAATTTCTTGATGAACAACTTGCTAGAGCTAAAGAACTGAGAATGCTGAAACTGATGAAATTATTGAAACTGGAAACTTTGAGGCACCTATTAGACCCAGCTATCCTAGATATGAATTGCCTGATATACCTGAGGGTTATGTTATGGATGATCTTAAGAAATTACTAGTCAAGTTGAAAGAAAGATCTTTGAATGCTAGAATGAAATATGATCCTAAGTTTGCTACTTCACCTATCTTTGTTACTGATAAGGATTATGAATTCTCTGTCGATCCTGAGTTAATTACTTTGGTTGAATTTGATCCTTTCCATGGTTTTGAATCTGAAACTGTTGTGGCACATCTTACTAAACTTAATGATATAACCACCCTATTTTCCCATGAGGAAAAAATCCGCTATTACTGTATTCTTAAGTTGTTTCCTTTCTCGTTAAAGGGTGATGCTAATACATGGTATAATTCTCTTGCTCCTGGTTGTGTGTGTAGCCCCCAGGATATGATATATTACTTCTCTGAAAATATTTTCCTGCTCATAAGAAACAAGCTGCTCTATAGGAAATATTTAACTTTATGCAAATTGAAGAAGAGAGTATCCCACAACCTCGGGGGAGGCTTCTCCAATTACATAATGCTTTGCCTGATCATCCTCTCAAGAAAAATGAAATACTTGATATCTTTTATAATGGACTAACCGATGCTTCTAGGGACCAACTAGATAGTTGTGCTAGTTGTGTTTTCAGGGAACAAACTATTGAACAAGCTGAAGAATTATTGAATAATATATTGAGTAATGATAATGATTAGAATCTTCTTGAACCACCGCCTAAGCCAACTCCGAAGAAGAGAGGTATTCTATTTCTCAGCCCTGAAGATATGCAAGCGACAAAGAAATCTATGAAAGAAAAAGGTATTAAAGCCGAGGATGTTAAGAATTTACCACCTATTGAAGAAATACATGGTCTTACCCCGACACAGGTAGTAGAGGTAAATTCTCTCTATAGATTTGATGAAGGTGATATTCCTTATACTAAATCTGCTAGCCAATGCTTGGATGAATTTGATACTTTTATTGTTAAACAAGAAAATTTCAATGCAAATGTTAGTAGACAATTGAAACGAAATGCTTATATGATTGAACGCTTGAGTGAGACTGTTTAGAACTGTTAATGAGGTCAAGGGTGTGAGTAAACATGCATCCATGATAAAAACCCAAGTAGAACAAGACTTCAAAGCACAAAATGATTTCCTTAATGAGATGAACAATAAGATGAATGATCATGTTGTTAGAGTTATTACCAGGGGTGGTGAAATGACTCAGGAACCTTTGTATCCTGAAGGTCACCCTAAGAGAATTGAACAAGACTCTCAAAGAATTAATGTCGATGCACCTAGTTCATCTAGAAAGAAAAAGAAAGATGATAGGACCTTGCATGCTTCTAGTGAACCTACTATAGACGCACCTGAGAATCCAAATGATATTTCTATCTCTGATGCTGAAACGCAACCTGATGATGAACATGAACCTAGTAACAATCATAATTATGATGTTCGTGTTGATGCTCAACCTAGTAATGATAATGATGTGGAAATAGAACTTGTCGTTGATCTTGATAACCCACAACCTAAGAACAAAAGATGTAATAAGAGAGACTTCATTGCTAGGAAACATGGTAAAGAAAGAGAACCATGGGTTCAGAAACCCATGCCCTTCCTCCTAAATCTTCAAAGAGCAAAGATAATGAAGAATTCGAGCGCTTTGTTGAAATGCTTAGACCTATCTTTTGCGTCTTCGTTTGACTGATATTCTGAAAATGTCTCCTTATGCTAAGTATACGAAAGATATTGTTACAAATAAAAGAAAGATACCTGAAGCTGAAATTTCCACCATGCTTGCTAATTATACATTTAAGGGCGGAATACCAAAGAAACTAGGAGACCCAGGAATACCAACTATACCATGCTCCATTAAAAGAAAGTATGTTACAACTGCTCTATGTGATCATGGAGCCGGTGTTAGTGTTATGCCTTTCTCTTTGTACCGAAGACTTGATTTGAATAAGTTGACACCAACTGAAATCTCTTTGCAAATGGTTGATAAATCAACTGTTATAACCATCGGTATTTGTGAGGATGTGCCTGTCGTAGTTGCAAATGTTACTATCTTAACGGACTTTGTTATTCTTGATATACCCGAGGACGATAGTATGTCAATCATACTTGGTAGACCTTTTTTGAATACTGTGCAAGGGCTGTTATTGATTGTAATAAGGGCAATGTCACTTTTCATGTTAATGGTAATGAGCATACGGTACACTTCTCGAAGAAACAACCTCAAGTGGATAGTATCAATTCTATTGGAAAAATTTCAGCAATTACTATTGGAGGTTTTGAATTCCCTATTCATACTGTTAAAAAGAAATATGAGATTCTTATTGTTGGGGACGTACATATCCCCCTTGAGGTAACCTAGTGTTATACGAAGATTCTCCGGTTTCATGTCATCCGGAAGAAGTTTGTTAATAATACTTGATCAACCTTATTAATGGATTCCTTTCGATGGGCATGCGGTCTATGAATTTAGTGAACACAACTTTCTGCACCCACTTTTTACTTTCTGTTATTTAGAGATAATAAAGTACAAATGCTATTATTTTACCGTCTTTTGAATTATTCGTCCAATAAAAAATGACCAGAAAATAAAAGTTCTCTGAATGCCCTGAAAATTTCGTATGATTTTTCTGTAATATTTGAAAAATATTGGCACTGAATACACCCCAGGGGGGTGCACCTGTGAGCCACAAGCAATCATGGCTAAGGGGCTCTTCAAGCCGGAATTTGGAGGTAACTCCGAAGGATAAGCCCAAGTACCATCTCCCTCGTACGACGGAGGTTCGACCATGTGAGTGGCCAAGCGACACATTTTTGAAGGAAGCGAGTATTTATGAAGATTTCTACCACTTGGCAAAAAATGCCGGCATCATCCCCTTCCTCGAAGATAAGTGTGATCAATATCTCTTACTCACAAATACCTTCATGCAAAACTTTTGCTTTTGTCCTAGGAAGGAATCACCCATGGTAGAATATAACCTCTATGATGTGCCTAAGAAAATGCCACTATATGATTTTTGCAATGTTTGCAAAATAGCTTATGAGGGCAGTCACAAAGATCCACATCCTAGGGACATGGAGGATTTCATCTTTGAAACCACTGTGGGAGAGGAGAGAGAAGTGTCGGAAGCGAGAGTGGCTAGTTTACATTTTCCCATTTTATGCTACTAAGCATTATTTACCGGGATATGTTTGATTGGTCGTTGGGAGTGGATCGCTCAGTGCACCCGACCTTGCCATTTTGCGCCGTGCTTTATATGTTGATAAAACTTTTAGTTTGGGTTCTATGGTTGCTCGACAGTTACACACAAACCGTTCGAAAGGTATTATTTATGGTGGTATTTATGCCTCCCGCCTCGCTACACATTTTGATATTCCTATTAGACTTGAGGAGGCAGAGGAGATGCTGATGCCGACTAAATATTTAGACTATGCTAGTATGGCATCGCATCATTTTATTGACAATGATAAGCATAAGCGACTTCTTTATAACTTAGTATTTAACCAGGACACTCGTGAGATTATTACTTTGCCTGCACCTTCTTTGTTCAATATTTATTCAGGCACATACATTATTATGCCCGAGGACATCTATGCACACTGGGGTCTAACACAACCCCCAGCACCTGAGCCAACACCAGTACCTGAGCCGTATCAGGAGCCTGTTTATCAGTGGGAGCCATAAGAGCTCTCTAACCAGTGGAACCCTCAGGACCCTCCATAGTATTCAGTAGAAGGCTACTTTGATCCATGGTAATAGACCAACTTAGGCTAAAAGCCTAAGCTTGGGGGAGTACGTATTTCTCACCGACATTACATTCATGCATCACACATTCATTCCAGTTGTCGGTGTTCATACTTTTTCATTGTATAATCCATGCTAGTTTATTTTTATTGCTTTCTTCTTGTGTGTTATGAAAAACTTTGTTAAAATCAAAAAAATATTTCTCGCTTCTTTTTAGTTTTTCTTTCTAGTTTAATCAGTTGTAGTATTAAAAGAAAACCCAAAAAGATTTCTCGTTCTTCTTATGCTTGTTGGGAGCTTTCCCATGTAAATAGCTTTTCTCGTTTTTGTTTTCCCTTTTATTATGCTTTCAGAAAAAAACAAAAAATCCAAAAATATTTCAGTGTGTTTCTTTGAAATTCTTTTCTTTCCTTTGTGTCGTAAGGAGAAGACCACGATGAAAATGTTGAGAGTGGCTCTCATATGCATTATTGTTTATCTAACAAAGAGCCCATAATACCTTGTCTTCTCCTTGGAACATATGTTTGCAGATTCCAGCTTAGTCCACTACACTTGCACTCTTATTATTATTATTCATAGCGTTCGGTCGCGCAAGTGAAAGGCAATAATTATGATATTGATGAAATGATTGAGATGAAGAAAAGCTGGTATGAACTTGACCTATTTTGTTTTTGTAAATATGATTAGCTCATCGTTCTTGATTCAGCCTATTATGAATGAACATGCTTGCAATGACAATTAGAGATCATAGTTACTCATGCCATGCTTAATTATCTAGGAGTGGAATAACGGTTTATCTTGTGTGTCAACATGCATTTAAAATGTTTATGATGTAGTATGATAGGATGGTATCCTCCTCTGAATGATTCAAGTGGCTTGACTTGGCACATGTTCACGCATGTAGTTGAATCAAAAACAACATAGCCTCCACGATATTTATTTTCATGGTGATTTATATCCTACAAATGCTTGTACCCAATGTTTATTAATCTCAATGCATGTTTATGACCGTTGTCACTCTCTAGTTGGTCGTTCTTCAATCTATTTGCTAGCCTTCACTTGTACTAAGCGGGAATACTACTTGTGCATCCACTTCCTTAAACCCAAAGTTATTCCATGAGTCCACCATACCTACCTATATGTGGTATTTGCCTGTCGTTCCAAGTAAATTTGCATGTGCCAAACTCTAAACCTTCAAATAATAATCGGTTTTGTATGCCCGAATCGAGAGGGGGCTGTCAGTATGTTCCATGCTAGGTGGGTTATTCTCACGATGAGTGTTTATTCGCTTGTCATTCACAAGAAAGTGGCTGGTAATTGGGATGCCCAGTCCTATGATCAAAGTCAATATCAAAATATAATAATGAAACAAAACTCCCCCAGGTTGTTTTTGGTATGGAGGGCACCCGAGGATTCGGCTAGCCATGGCTTGTGTTTGTTGGTGGAGGGGGAGTAAAAACTTTACCATTCTGTTTGGGAACCGCCTATAATGTGTCTAGCATGGAAGATAGTGAGATCTCTCGGTTGTTATGTTGACAATGACAACATACCTCTGTGTAAGTGCATCTAGTGCCACCCCCAGTTGGTTTTGGAGTATTGACGACAAACATGGTTGAGGGACTAATGTGTTTGTGAGAATTGCAGGATAACACAGGTAGTAGTCCCTCATTGATTCGGTTTACCTACCAGAGATGACCCCTAAAAATGTATGAAGACATTGAAGACAATGGTGGTTCGTGAAGACATTCACATTGAAGATAATGACCTGTGAAGACATTCACTTAAAGACTATGGAGTGCGAAGACATAGTTTCTTTCGTAGTTTCCTTTTCTTCTTTATTGAGTCATAGGAACCACCGTACTGTTAAGTGGGGTCCAAGTGAACAAAGTTAGATGACTGAAGTGATGCTCAACCAAAATCATATGTCTTCGAGTGAAGAAAATGAGAGCAGATCTTATCCAGAGTTGGATGAGTCAGCTTTGCTTGTAGCCCAAGCCAAGTTGCCGCGTGTGTTTGAAATCTGACCGTTGGACACGTGTTGGTTCCTTAGTGACCCAGGGTCATTTCAGACATATCATGTCGGGTTGCCTCCTGGCTATAAATAGCCCACCCCCTACACCATAAATTGGTGGCTGCTCAGAGTTAGTACATGGCTTTTGTCGTTTGAGAGCAACCCACCTCTGAAGCCTTTGAGAGAGAGATCCTTGCAAGGACAAAGCCCAAAACACCCAGAGCCAAAGAGTGCTAGGCATCACTGAAGTCTTTCTGTCCGCGTGACCTGAAGACTTGTTACACTTGAGGATTGTGCATCCTCCAGCTGGTTAGGCGTCACGTTCTGAGGATCCAAGAGTCATTGTGGAAAGCCAGTGAATGGAGTCCGTGAAGGTTTGGAAGTCTACCTTGAAGACTTACCAGAGTGATTGGGCGAGGACTAGGTGTCCTTAGCTCAAGGGGAATAAGGTGAAAACACAGTCTTCTGAGTACAATCTCAACCTCCCTAACCAGACGTACAGTTGTCATAGCAACTGGAACTGGTCTACCAAATCCTTGTCTTCACCAAGCTACTGGGTCTATCCCCTACCTTCCTTACATTTCAGTTTGTCTTCGTGAAGTCATTGCTTGCTTGCCAGATTTGTTTGACTTCAATGTGCGAAGACTATTATCTGTTTGGCTTCATACCGTCTTCCATTCCGATCCATACTACCTAGCTGCTATTAGTCTTCATGCTTTCACTATATAGCTTACTTAACTATGGCTTGTCTAGTGTAGCTCATCTTCTGCTGCATATCATATAGGTTCATACTAACAGTTTGTCTTCAAAGACCTCGTGTTGTCAAGACTTTCATAAAATCGCCTATTCACCCCCCTCTAGTCGATCACTAGCACTTTCAATTGGTATCAGAGCAAGGTGCTCCCTTGTTCTGTGTGATTCGGTTTAACCACCTAGAGTTTTAGCTATGTCGACTGTAGGGATAATCAAGGTCTCCGCTGCATGCCCAGTCTTCGATGGAACTGATTACCCCTACTGGAAGAATAAGATGCGCATGCATCTTGAAGCAATTTACATCGACCTCTGGTATGTCGTCAGGACAGGCGTCCCCAAGGTTGTTGAAGGTGTCATCGCTGTTGATGTCAAGAGGTTCGCGCAATTGGACTTTACTGCCAAGAACATCATCTGTGGTCATCTGACCAAAGGACAGTATGGCCATGTTTGTGCTCTGGAAACTGCGAAGCTAGTCTCGGACTGGCTGTCCAAAGTCAACAAAGGCGTCTCATCTCAGAGAGACTCAAGGATTGATGTTCTTCGCAATCTCTTCAAGCGCTTCAAGAGAAACGACAATGAAAATGTCCAGCTCATGTTTGATCGCCTCACTGATATCACCAATGAGCTTCGCGCACTTGGCACCACTGGGATCACAAATCATGAAATTGCGAAGAAGCTACTGAGATCACTTGACAGCTCATTTGACAATTTGGCCCTGATAATTCAAGAACGCCCTGACTTCAAAGAACTCGATCCGTCTGACATACTTGAGAGGCTCAACACACATGAGTTCCAGCTATTTGAGAAGAGAGATATCTATGGCCCAAACTATGGCCGATCCCGTGCTTTGAAGGCAAAAGTTGTTTCCTCATCCGAAGAAGAATCTGACTGCAGTTTTGGTGATCCTGAGGACATTGGCAAAGAGCTAGCAATGCTTGTGAGAAAGTTCCAAAAGTTCTCCAAAAAGAATCGCTTCGGAAAGTCTTCAAGATCTAGCTCAAGAAATGATGAGGCTTCCTCTCGCGACTACAAGAAGAGAACTTGCCACAAATGCAAGAAGCTAGGGCACTATATATCTGAGTGTCCTCAATGGGACAAGGTGTCACGCCCAATATGTGATCCTATCCGAGAGGAACTCGAGGGTCCCGCCAAGGTAGAGCCGCATATTGAAGTCGCTTTTGCAACGAAGATTAACATGTCAATAAGAACCCTAACATGAATGCAACAGCCACCATCACATAGAGCACAGAGAGATGAACAGTTTGACATATTATGCAAACAAAATGGAGCAACATGCACGAAGTTAGAGCCACTCAAAGATGCACACATGATGTTTAAAAATCTCACCCCGGGAAAAAAGTGGACGGGGCGATTCCGGGACGGAGATGTACGGCGTGGGGACGGTGTTTGGTTCGCGGGATCTGCTAGTCCGGGGGAAGATCCAGGACGAGGCCGTCCCGGCGGCGGTCAAGGGCCGGCGAGGTCGCTCCGGCGACGGGGCCGCCGACGGGGCCTCTCCCCGACCGGATCCGGGCGCGAGGAGGCGCGAGGCGGCGTCTGTAG